>NC_047102.1:18173850-18283850 GCF_902459505.1 Geotrypetes seraphini
CCTTTTTAATCATACCCCCCTTGTACCTTTTAAATCATACCCCCCGTGTACCTTTTAATTCATACACCTCTTGTACCTTTTTAATCATACCCCCCTTGTACCTCTTTAATTCATACCCCCTTGTACCTTTTAATATACCCCCTTGTACCTTTTAATCATACCCCTTGTACCTTTTAATCATTACCACCTTGTACCTTTTTAATCATAACCCCCTTGTACCTTTTTAATCATACCCCCCCCCTTGTACCTTTTTAATCATACCCCCCTTGTACCTTTTTAATCATACCTCCCTTGTACCTTTTTAATCATACCTCCTCTTGCACCTTTTAATCATATCCTCTTGCACCTTTTTAAATCATACCCCTCTTCTAACTTTTTAATCATACCCCTTGCACCTTTTTAATCATACCCCCCCTTGTACCTTTTTAATCATATCCCCCCTTTCACTTTTTAATCATACCATTCCTTGTACCTTTTTAATCACACCCCTTCCTTTACCTTTTTAATCATACTACCCTTGCACCTTTTTAATCATACCTCCCTTGTACCTTTTAATCATAACCTCCCTTTTACCTTTTTAATCATACCCTTCCTTATACCTTTTTAATCATACCCCTTCCTTGTAACTTTTAATCATACCACTCTTGCACCTTTTTAATCATACCGACATGTACCTTTTTTAATCATGCCCCCCTTTTACCTTTTTAATCAAACCCCTCTTGTACCTTTTTAAGCATACCCCCCTTGTACCTTTTTAATCATACCCCTTGCACCTTTTTTAATCATACCCCACTTGTACCTTTTAAATCATACCCGCTTGTACCTTTTTAAGCATTCCTCCCTTGTACTTTTTTAATCATACCCTGTGCACTTTTTTGATCATACCCCTCTTGTACCTTTTTAATCATACTCCTTGTACCTTTTTAATCATACCCCCTTGTACCTTTTTAATCATATCCCCATCTTGTACCTTTATCATATACCCTCCCCTTGTACCTTTTTATTCATACACCTCTTGTACCTTTTTAATCATTACCCCACCTTGTACCTTTTTAATCATACCCCCCTTGTACCTTTTTAATCATACCTCCTCTTGCACCTTTTAAATCATACCACTCTTCTACCTTTTTATTCATACCCCTTGCACCTTTTTAATCATACCCCACTTGTACCTTTTAAATCATACCCGCTTGTACCTTTTTAAGCATTCCTCCCTTGTACTTTTTTAATCATACCCTTTGCACCTTTTTGATCATATCCCCCCTTGTACCTTTTTAATCATACTCCCTTGTACCTTTTTAATCATACCCCCCTTGTACCTTTTTATCATACCCCCTTGTACCTTTTTAATCATATCCCCAATCTTGTACCTTTATCTATACCCTTCCCTTGTACCTTTTTAATTCATACCCCCCCCTTGTACCTTTTTAATCATACCTCACCTTGTACCTTTTTAATTCATACCCCCCCTTGTACCTTTTTAATCATACCCCCCTTGTACCTTTTAATCATTACCCCCTCTTGTACCTTTTTAATCATACCCCTCTTGTACCTTTTTAATCATACCCCCCCTTGTACCTTTTTAATTCATACCCCCCCTTGTACCTTTTTATTCATACACCTCTTCTACCTTTTTACTCATACACCTCCTTTTACCTTTTTAATTCATACCCCCCTTGTACCTTTTTAATCATACCCCCCCTTGTACCTTTTTAGTCATACACCTCTTGTACCTTTTTAATCATACCCCCCCTTGTACCTTTTTAATCATATACCCCCTTGCAACTTTTTAATCATACTCCCCCTTTTACCTTTTTAATCATACACCTCTTGTACATTTTTAATCCATACACCCCTTGCTACCTTTTTAATCATACCCCCCTTGTACCTTTTTATTCATAGCCCCCCTTGTACCTTTTTAATCATACACCTCTTGTACCTTTTTATCATACCCCCCTTGTACCTTTTTATTCATACTACCTCTTGTACCTTTTTATTCATACACCTCCTTGTACCTTTTTAATCATACCCCCCCTTGTTCCTTTTTAATCATACCCCCCCTTGTACCCTTTTTTAATCATACCCCCCTTGTACCTTTTTAATCATACCCCCTTGTACCTCTTTTAATCATACCACCCTTGTACCTTTTTAATCATAACCCCCCTTGTACCTTTTTATTCATACCCCCTTTGTACCTTTTTTAATCATACCCCCCTCTGTACCTTCTTTATCATACACCCTTTGTTACCTTTTTAATCATACCCCCCCTTGTACCTTTCTTAATCATACCCCCCTTGTACCTTTTTAATCATACCCCTCCCTTGTACCTTTTTAATCATACCCCCTTGTACCTTTTTAATCATACCCCCCCTTGTACCTTTTTATCATACCCCCTCTTGTACCTTTTTAATCATACCCCCTTGTACCTTTTTTACTCATACCCCCCTTGCACCTTTTTAATCATCCCCCCTTCGTACTCTTTTTATCATACTCCTCCTTGTACCTTTTTAATCATACCCCCCCTTGTACCTTTTTAATTCATACACCTCTTGTACCTTTTTATCATACCCCCCTTGTACCTTTTTAATCATACCCCCCTTGTACCTTTTTAATCATACCCCTCCCTTGTACCTTTTTAATCATACCCCCCTTGTACCTTTTTATTCATACACCTCTTGTACCTTTTTAATCATACCCCCCCTTGTACCTTTTTATTCATACACCTCTTGTACCTTTTTAATCATACCCCCCTTGTACCTTTTTAATCATACCCCCCTTGTACCTTTTTATTCATACACCTCTTGTACCTTTTTAATCATACCCCCCTTGTACCTTTTTAATCATACACCTCTTGTACCTTTTTAATCATACCCCCCTTGTACCTTTTTATTCATACACCTCTTGTACCTTTTTAATCATAGCCCCCCTTGTACCTTTTTAATCATACCCCCCTTTTCCTTTTTAATCATATCCCCTCTTGTACCTCTTTTAATCATACCCCCCTTGTACCTTTTTAATCATACACCCCCTTGTACCTTTTTATTCATACACCCTGTTGTACCTTTTTAATCATACCCCCCTTGTACCTTTTTATTCATACACCTCTTATACCTTTTTAATCATAGCCCCCCTTGTACCTTTTTAATCATACCCCCTTGTACCTTTTTAATCATTTCCCCCCTTTTACCTTTTTATTCATACACCTCTTGTACCTTTTTAATCATAGCCCCCTTGTACCTTTTTAATCATACCCCCTTTACCTTTTTAATCATATCCCCTCTTGTACCTCTTTTAATCATACCCCCCCTTTTACCTTTTTAATCATACCCCCTTGCACCTTTTTAATCATATCCCCTCTTGTACCTCTTTTAATCATACCCACCCTTGCATCTTTTTAATCATACCCCCCTTGTACCTTTTTTATCATACCCCCCTTGTACCTTTTTAATCATACCCCCTCTTGTACATATTTTAATTCATAGCCCCTCTTGTAACCTTTTTAATCATACCCCCCTTGTACCTTTTTAATCATATCCCCTCTTGTACCTCTTTTACTCATACCCCCCCTTGTACCTTTTTAATCATACCCCCTTTACCTTTTTAATCATATCCCCTCTTTTACCTCTTTTAATCATACCCCCCCTTTGCATCTTTTTAATCATACCCCCCTTTGTACTTTTTTAATCATACGCCCCCCTTGTACCTTTTTAATCATACCCCCCCTTGTACCTTTTTAATCATGCACCCCCCTTGCACCTTTTTATTCATACACCTCTTGTACCTTTTTAATCATACCCCCCTTGTACCTTTTTATTCATACACCTCTTGTTCCTTTTTAATCATATCCCCCCTTGTACCTTTTTAATCATCCCCACCTTGTACTTTTTTATTCATACTCCTACCTTGTACCTTTTTAATTCATACACCTCTTGTACCTTTTAATCATACCCCCCCTTGTACCTTTTTAATCATACACCCCCTTGTACCTTTTTAATCAATTCCCCCCCTGGCAGCGTTGTATAGCATACCCCCCTTGTTACCTTGTTAATCATACCCCCCTTGTACCTTGTTATTCAGTACATCCTATTGTACCTTTTATCATACCCCCATTGTACCTTTTTAATGCATCCCCCCCTGTACCTTTTTAATTCATACTCTCTTGTACCTATTTATTCATACACCTCTTACCTTTTAATCATAACCCCCCGTGTACATGTTAATCATACCCCCCCTTGTACCGTTTTTAAGCATATCCTCCCCTTGTACCTTTTTAGTCATACCCCCCGTGTACCTGTTTAATCATTACCCCCCGTGTACCTTTTTAATCATACACCCCTTGTACTCTTTTAATCATACACACACTTGTACCTTTTAATCATAAACCCCCTTGTACCTTTTTAATCATAACTCCCCCTTGTACCTTTTAATCATACCCCCTTGTACCTTTAAGCATTCCACTTGTACCATTTTAATCATACCTCCCCTTACCTTTTTAATCATACCCTCCTCTTGCACCTTTTTAATTATATTCCTCTTGCTACCTTTTTAAATCATACCCCCTCTTGTACCTTTTTAATCATACCCCCTTGCACCTTTTTAATCATACCCCTCCCTTGTACCTTTTAATCATATCCCCCCTTTCACTTTTTAATCATACCATTCCTTGTACCTTTTTAATCACACCCCTTCCTTTACCTTTTTAATCATACCCCCCTTGTACCTTTTAATCATACCTCCCCTTGTACCTTTTTAATCATACCCTTCCTTATACCTTTTTAATCATACCCCTTCCTTGTAACTTTTTAATCATACCACTCTTGCACCTTTTTAATCATACCGACATGTACCTTTTTAATCATGCCCCCCTTTGTACCTTTTTAATCATACCCCTCTTGTACCTTTTTAATCATACCCCCCTTGTACCTTTTTAATCATACCCCTTGCACCTTTTTAATCATACCCCACTTGTACTTTTAATTCATATCTCCCTTTTACCTTTTTAATCATACCCCTTGTACCTTTTTAATCATACCCACCTTGTACCTTTTTAATCATAATCCCCATCTTGTACCTTTATCATATACCTTCCCCTTGTACCTTTTTATTCATACACCTCTTGTACTTTTTAAATCATACCTCACCTTGTACCTTTTTTAATCATACCTCCCTTGTACCTTTTTAATCATACCCCCTTTGTACCTTTTTAATCATACCCCCCTTGTACCTTTTTATTCATACACCTCTGTACCTTTTTAATCATACCCCTTGTACCTTTTTATTCATACCCCCTTGTACCTTTTTATTCTACCCCTTGTACTTTTTTATCATTACACCTCTTCTACCTTTTTATTTCATACACCCATTGTAACCTTTTTATTCATACCCCTCTTGTACCTTTTAATTCATACCCCCCTTGTTACCTTTTTATTCATACACCTCTTGTACCTTTTTAATCATACCCCTCCCTTGTACCTTTTTAATCATACCCCCCCTTGGCAACCTTTTTAATTCACATTACTCCCCCGTCTTTACACTTTTTTTAATCATACCCCTCCCTTGTACCTTTTTAATCATACCCCTCCTTGCCTACCTTTTTAATCACTACCTCCCCTTGTACCTTTTTTATTTCATATCCCCCTTGCTACCTTTTTATATTCATTACCCCTCTTGTTACCTTTTTATCCATACCCCCTTGTACCTTTTTATTCATACCCCTCTTGTACCTTTTTTATTCATACCCCTCTTGTACCTTTTTAATCATACCACCCTTGTACCCTTTTTATCATACACCTCTTGTATCCTTTTTAATCATACCACCCCTTTACCTTTTATAATCATACCCCTCTTGTACCTCTTTTAATCATACCCACCCTTGATCTTTTTAATCATACCCCCCCTTGTACTTTTTTAATCATACGCCCCTTGTACCTTTTTAATCATACCCCCCCTTGTACCTTTTTAATCATACACCCCCTTGCACCTTTTTATTCATACACCCCTTGTACCTTTTTAATCATACCCCCCTTGCATCTTTTTAATCATACCCCCCCTTGTACCTTTTTAATCATACCCCCCCTTGTACCTTTTTATTCATACACCTCTTGTACCTTTTTAATCATAACCCCCCTTGTACCTTTTTAATCATCCCCCCCTTGTACCTTTTTATTCATACTCCTCTTGTACCTTTTTATTCATACACCTCTTATACCTTTTAATCATACCCCCCTTGTACCTTTTTAATCATACCCATCTTGTACCTTTTTTAATCATATCCCCCCTTGTACCTTTTTATTCATACCCCCTAGTACCTTTTTAATCATACCCCCCTTGTACCTTATTAATCATACCCCCCTTGTACCTTTTTAATCATACCCCCCTTGTACCTTTTTAATCATACACCCCCTTGTACCTCTTTATTCATACACCTCTTGTACCTTTTTAATCATACCCCCCTTGTACCTTTTTTAATCATACCCCACCCTTGTACCTTTTATTTCATACACCTCTTGTACCTTTTTAATCATACTCCCTTGTACCTTTTTAATCATACCCCCCTTGTACCTTTTTAATCATATCCCCATCTTGTACCTTTATCATATACCTCCCCTTGTACCTTTTTTATTCATACACCTCTTGTACTTTTTAATCATACCTCACCTTGTACCTTTTTAATCATACCCCCTTGTACCTTTTTAATCATACCCCCCTTGTACCTTTTTAATCATACCCCCCCCTTGTACCTTTTATTCATACACCCCTTGTACCTTTTTAATCATACCCCCTTGTACCTTTTTATCATACCCCCCTTGTACCTTTTTATTCATACCCCCTTGTACCTTTTTAATCATACACCTCTTCTACCTTTTTATTCATACACCCATTGTACCTTTTTAATCATACCCCTCCTTGTACCTTTTTATTCATACCACCCCTTGTACCTTTTTAGTCATACAACTTCTTGTTACCTTTTTAATCATACCCCTCCTTGTACCTTTTTAATCATATACCCCCTTGCTAACTTTTTAATCATACTCCCCCTTTTACCTTTTTTAATCATACACCTCTGTAACATTTTTAATCATACCCCTCCTTGCACCTTTTTAATCATACCCCCCTTGTACCTTTTATTCATACCCTCCCTTGTACCTTTTAATCATACTACCTCTTGTACCTTTTTATCCATACCCCCTTGTACCTTTTTATTCATACACCTCTTGTACCTTTTTAATTCATACCCCTCTTGTACCTTTTTAATCATACCCCCCTTGTACCTTTTTATTCATACACCTCTTGTACCTTTTTAATCATACCCCCCTTTACCTTTTTAATCATATCCCCTCTTGTACCTCTTTAATCATACCCACCCTTGCATCTTTTTAATCATACCCCCCCTTGTACTTTTTTAATCATACGCCCCCTTGTACCTTTTTAATCATACCCCCCCCTTGTACCTTTTTAATCATACACCCCCCTTGCACCTTTTTATTCATACACCTCTTGTACCTTTTTAATCATACCCCCCTTGTACCTTTTTATTCATACACCTCTTGTACCTTTTTAATCATACCCCCCTTGTACCTTTTTAATCATACCACCCTTGTACCTTTTTAATCATACCACCCTTGTACCTTTTTATTCATACACCTCTTGTACCTTTTTAATCATACCCCTTGTACCTTTTTATTCATACACCCCTTGTACCTTTTTAATCATACCCCCCCTTGCATCTTTTTAATCATACCCCCCCTTGTACCTTTTTAATCATACCCCACCCTTGTACCTTTTTATTCATACACCTCTTGTACCTTTTTAATCATACCCCCCTTGTACCTTTTTAATCATCCCCCCCTTGTACCTTTTTATTCATACTCCTCTTGTACCTTTTTATTCATACACCTCTTATACCTTTTAATCATACCCCCCTTGTACCTTTTTAATCATACCCCCCTTGTACCTTTTTAATCATATCCCCCCTTGTACCTTTTTATTCATACCCCCTTGTACCTTTTTAATCATACCCCCCTTGTACCTTTTAATCATACCCCCCTTGTACCTTTTTAATCATACCCCCCTTGTACCTTTTTAATCATACACCCCCTTGTACCTCTTTATTCATACACCTCTTGTACCTTTTTAATCATACCCCCCTTGTACCTTTTTAATCATACCCCACCCTTGTACCTTTTTATTCATACACCTCTTGTACCTTTTTAATCATACTCCCTTGTACCTTTTTAATCATACCCCCTTGTACCTTTTTAATCATATCCCCATCTTGTACCTTTATCATATACCTTCCCCTTGTACCTTTTTATTCATACACCTCTTGTACTTTTTAATCATACCTCACCTTGTACCTTTTTAATCATACCCCCCTTGTACCTTTTTAATCATACCCCCCTTGTACCTTTTTAATCATACCCCCCCTTGTACCTTTTTATTCATACACCTCTTGTACCTTTTTAATCATACCCCTTGTACCTTTTTATTCATACCCCCCCTTGTACCTTTTTATTCATACAATCTGTTGTACCTTTTTAATCATACCCCCCTTGTACCTTTTTATTCATACACCTCTTATACCTTTTTAATCATACCCCCCTTGTACCTTTTTATTCATACATCTGTTGTACCTTTTTAATCATACCCCCCTTGTACCTTTTTATTCATATCCCCTCTTGTACCTCTTTTAATCATACCCCCCTTGTACCTTTTTAATCATACACCCCCTTGCACCTTTTTATTCATACACCTGTTGTACCTTTTTAATCATAGCCCCCTTGTACCTTTTTAATCATACCCCCCTTTTCCTTTTTAATCATATCCCCTCTTGTACCTCTTTTAATCATACCCCCCTTGTACCTTTTTAATCATACACCCCCTTGCACCTTTTTATTCATACACCTGTTGTACCTTTTTAATCATACCCCCTTGTACCTTTTTATTCATACACCTCTTATACCTTTTTAATCATAGCCCCCTTGTACCTTTTTAATCATACCCCCCTTTACCTTTTTAATCATTTCCCCCCTTTTACCTTTTATTCATACACCTCTTGTACCTTTTTAATCATACCCTCCCCCTTGTACCTTTTTAATCATACCCCCCCTTGTATCTTTTTATTCATACACCTCTTGTACCTTTTTAATCATAGCCCCCTTGTACCTTTTTAATCATACCCCCTTTACCTTTTTAATCATATCCCTCTTGTACCTCTTTTAATCATACCCCCCCTTTTACCTTTTTAATCATACCCCCTTGCACCTTTTTAATCATACCACCTTTGTACCTTTTTAGTCATACGCCTCCTTGTACCTTTTTAATCATACCCCCTTGCACCTTTTTAATCATACCCCCCTTGTACCTTTTTTATCATACCCCTCTTGTACCTTTTTTATCATACCCCCCTCTTGTACCTTTTTAATCATACCCTCTTGTACCTTTTTAGTTATACCCATCTTGTACCTTTTTAATCATACCCCCCCTTGTACCTTTTTAATCATACCCCCCCTTGTACCTTTTTAATCATACCCCCCTTGCACCTTTTTAATCATACCCCCTTGCACCTTTT
This sequence comes from Geotrypetes seraphini, assembly GCF_902459505.1. Classification (NCBI taxonomy): domain Eukaryota; kingdom Metazoa; phylum Chordata; class Amphibia; order Gymnophiona; family Dermophiidae; genus Geotrypetes; species Geotrypetes seraphini. Next base: position 18,183,422 of record NC_047102.1, read on the forward strand.
TAATCATATCCCCATCTTGTACCTTTTAATCATACCCCCCCTTGTACCTTTTTATTCATACATCTCTTGTACCTTTTTAATCATACCCCACCTTGGACCTTTTTAATTATACCATCCCTTGCCTCTCTCATGCATGTGGAGGAGAAGTCTGAGAACTTAACCCTCGTATTGTCCTAAGTACAAAATAAATATCTGAATATAATTTGCAAACTGCTTTGATTGTAACTTCATATCTAAATCCTAATTTTGGAAATCCAGGATAAATACATTCAAATCGCAAATATGTGCATATTGCAAGGGAAATTGTCTAGGATGGGAGCAAAACATGCACATGCAGAAAGGAAATGTAAATTAATGTTGCTGGAGACCAATGTCAGGATTGATACCTGCTCTATGCATAATAAAGTTGCATATGCTGTGCAATGGGAAAGTTGCCTCCCTGCCACTCACCAGAACAATACTGGCAAATTGTATTAGGTGCTGTGACAGGTTGGAGATATATAGGCTTATGGGTCAGATTCTATAAATGGCACCCTAATTGTGAATGGCTATTGACGCCTAACTAAAATCCATGTGCAACCCTAATTGTTTCAATTAACATGGTAATTGACCTTGCCATTGAAGTTAATTGATAAACTTTTTAAAAAAAAGAATTAATTAAGAGTTCCCTGTGGTACTTGGAGTGATGCCTTGTGACACCCAAGTCAAGGTGCCCTTCAACGCTTTACAGTGTCTGCCTGAAAAGTAGGAATGGTTAAGGTTGACTTAGGCATCACTAGGCATCCAAGTTAGGTGCCCGTAAATTAGGTCTGTTAAAACGTGGCCTAATGTACAGGCACCTTATGACTCCTAAGCCTGTATATGCTCTTATGACTCCTAAGCCTGCTTAGGCACCGCCAGGTATGATTCTATAAGTGGCGTCTACAACAATATGGAGCAGCGCCAACAGTGTAAGCATGCTTAGGAACCATTTATTGAATCTGGCCCATAAAATGCCAGCACATAAATACCAAAATACATGTGCTTGTGACAGCATATACATTTTGCCATGTTGACCCTGTTGATATTTTAGACCACAGTTGAAAATGGTACAAACTGACACATCCCACCCTGGATATCTCGATTCCAGTTTGTGTGTTTTTTCTAAAATCTGCTTTCATGCTTCCATATGCCATTCTTGCTGTACATAGATTGGATGCAATGTATAGGGCTGTTCTTGAGCATCACAGTGGGAGCAAATAAGCCTCACTCCCATCCCAAAGACCCCCAGCAAGACTGAGGGTGGGGGAAACCTGTTGAAGGCAGTTGTTTAAGATGATTTGGGCTGCAGGAGAGATGTTTGCTTTGGAGGGGAGGTCACTATGTGGTAGGGTTGCTAAAGGTGCCTGCTTTGGGAGAGGGAAATAGTTGGGGAGGGTCAACAAGGGGAAGCCATTGAGGGGAGTTACATATGGAGATGAATGTCAGGGGGGTGGGGGGTTGTCGATGATGATGAGGAGACTGGTGATGAAGAGTTGCTTCCACATATGTGAGAGGGGGGTTGTACATTTCTCTTTCTTTACATATAGCTTTCAAAAATTGCTGCTTCCTCTAGATGTGGAAAGGGTTTGGCATGCCGCCCTGTATCTGTTTTATGGGAGGATATATATTTGGCAGAGCCTCTTATAAAATAGTATGTGAATACCATACATTCTGATTGGGACATATGCATTCCTCTCTCCACAGTCTATCTAAAATTTGTTTCTAAACACACTTTCCATAATTAAGTCATTACATATAGCAGTCCAGAGGAGGGCGGCGAAGATGGTATGGGGCTTGCACCAAAAGACGTACGAGAAGAAACTGGAAGACCTGGATAGAAGAGAGGAGGGACAGGGGAGATATGATAGGCATTTAAATATTTGAAAGGTATTAATATAGAAACAAAAATTTCCAGAGAAAGGAAAATGGTAAAACTAGAGGAAATGAATTGAGGTTGTGGGGTGGTAGGCTTAGGAATAATGTCAGGAAATTCTTTTTCACGGAGAGTATGGTTGATGCCCGGAATGCCCTCCCGAGAGAGGCCATGAAGATGAAAATAGTGACGGAATTCAAAAGGCGTGGGATGAACAAAGAGGATTTCTAATTAAAAAATGAATAGAATAAAAAACTAAACTTAAATGGTTTCATGTGTTTTTGATGTGTTGAGCCGTGTTTAGATGGCAATTCCAGCTGTGAGCAACTAAGACCGGTACTGGGCAGACTTGCACAATCTGTGTCTCATATAAGGGCTGTTCAGTTTAGGATGGGCTGGGAAGAGCGTCTACAGAAACTCCAGTAATTCAGAATATAAGGACAGTGCTGGACAGACTTTTATGGTCTGTATCCTGCAAATGACATGATTTGGATAGGCTGGAATGAGCTTAGGCAGCAATTCCAGTAATTGAAATCTAAGGACAGTACAGTGTGGACTTCTATGGTATAAGGCCCAGAAATGTCAAAGAAAGAAAATCATGAATTAATAATGTATGTTGTGACTGTTGAGTTGACTGGACGGGACCGTTCAAGTCTTTATCTGCCATCATTTACCATGTTTATATATGCATATGTATATTTTAATTTTACCATGTACACTGTGAACCAAAAAAAAAACATACCAAAATATTTTTGTCATATCTTCCATAGAACTCGGCCAATTCTTATGAAATTTAGTGTGTCTTCTCCTGAATGAAATTGCTGTAAAATATTGTAAATAATCCCCACCGCACCACAACGCTACCTTGTGAAAATGAATTGTGAACTGAATAGAAAACACATCAAAGTTTTATGATGTATCTTGCAGAAAAATGTAAAATAAAAAAAGTAATGTTTCAATTAAGCAGATGTTTGAAGTGCTCACCCTTTTCACAAAGATGTCACTTTAGTCTTGGCTGCTACTGATCTATGGACTTGTCAACGATGCTCTGTTTCAACTCAGCCCAAACAGAGATGAGGCACTGTTTAAGATCTTTGACGTCAGATATTGCTGTCTGGTAGATATGTTCGTATATCAGCCCTCAGATCCGGCAGTCAACTGGGTTTAGGTCTGGTAAATCCACAGGAAAGAGGTCTGGACTAGTGAAATATGGGGTCTCCCGATGAGCAACCCAAATTGTTCTACAGTGTCCTTTGCCCGATGTGCTGGGGCATTGTCCTTTTATAGAACCATAGAAACAAGATGGCAGATAAAGGCCAAATGGTCCATCTAGTCTGCCCATCCACAGCATCCACTATCTCCTCTTCTCCCCAAGATATTCCATATGCCTGTTCCATGCTTTCTTGAATTCAGACACTGTCTTTATCTCCACCGCTCTACCAGAAGACTATTCCATGCATGTACCACCCTTTCTGCAAAAAAGAATTTCCTTAGATCACTCCTAAGCCTATCATCTTTTAACTTCATCCTAAGTCCTTTCACTCTGGAATTTTCTTTCAGTTGAAAGAGACTCGCCTCAAGTGTATTTATTCCACATAGGTATTTAAACATCTCTATCATATCTCCCCTTTCCTGCCTTTCCTCCAAAGTCTGTCCCCCTACGCTTTATGGTGAAGACTACACACAATTTTAGTAGCTTTCCTCTGGACCAACCCATCCTGTTTATATCTTTTTGAAGGTGCAGTCTCTAGAATTGTACACAATATTCTAAATGAGGTCTCACCAGAGTCTTATAAGGGGCATCAATACCTCCTTTTTCCGACTGGCCATCCCAACTTTATCCCATTCCTGCACTTATTCCCCAAATAAAGTACTGTCTTTAAAAAGTAGAAAAGTTTGAGGCCCTCCCAGGGCCCTACTTCCCAAGCTAGATTTATACAAAGTGTTGCTATGTTACCATCCGCTAACAAGAATTAATATATGTTATTAGAGGCGCAGTGGTTAAAGTAAGAAAAAGTAGTCTTCCAATATGTGACAGATCGCTGGCGACAGCTTCTGCATCCTGGTAGAAAGCGCTGTTGATCAATGAAAAACAGAACTGTGAATCCGAGTTTTCAAGATTGGCTGAAGGTTGGGTGGGTCCGTAGTAGGCTTTTGGCATTAACCTCACGCTTCAGTGTTGTTGAAGGTGATCATTCTGTGTGTTAATCGGTGGAGCTACTATAAATATCTTTTCATCTGAAAACCAGATGAAGCTGACGCTGTGCTCTGGGTACTTGGTCAAAAGCTGCTTGTGTAAAGTTAAGTCCTGGGCACGACGCTTTTTAAGACATTTTAATTTCAGATCTTCATGAATTATCCTAATCACAATTGTCGGCTTATTCCTTCTTCTCTTGCTATTTGACAAGTTGTTTGTGGCACGTCCTGGCTCAGTACAAGATCACGTACATCAATGTACTCTTTTGTGCGAATTAAGCGTGGTCGTCCGCTGCCTGGCTTATGATCCACAGTTTCTGTTGCTCGAATTTTGCGTAGCAGCACATCAAGGCCGTTCTTGTGTCAACCCTTCTGTGGGAACTTTTTCAACAATTGTCAACTACTGTAACCTTTTAGCAGTATCAATTTCTTTATCAGAATTCGGTCTTCTGCAGTGAAAACCATTTTGATACAGAGACTGTTTACAAACTATCGTCTGCTTCTGCACGTATCCCATAACAACAATTCATTTTCACAAGGCAGTGTTGTGGTGCGATGGGAAATATTTACAACATTTTACATCAACTTCATTCAGGACAAGACACACTAAATTTCGTAAGAATTGGCCAAATTCTGTGGAAAATGCAACAAAAAAACATTTTGGTGTGGGGTTTTTTCGGTTCAGTGTATATTTTATACTTCTTATTACCTTATTTGTTTGTTTATATGTGTTTCATTCCATGCTAAAATGTGTATTGTGTTTATGAATATATATTTATGTATGTAAACTGTGTGCCAAACTTGTTACCTTAAAAACTGTATTTAAGTCTAATGAAGCCCTAATAAGCAGAATATCTCAATGCATCCTATTTAGATCGTGCTTTATTCATAATCTCTCTACATTTTTTTCTAAAGGTGTATGGGCAAGTCTTCGCTCAAGCAATCGATTCATCAGCACTCAGACCCCACCTATTGATATTGGTGCTAGACTAGCAGGAAAAGACCATCCGCCCATGTTCAGCACTAATGTGTCTTTGCAAAACCACCTCCTGAAACGTCAAGCGGCGCTTTACATCTTTGGTGAAAAGTCTCAATTAAGGGTAATTAGCTGCACTAGACTTCAGTGAATAATGTAAAGATGTTACAAAAATGGTGTGAAGCGCAGTGCGTATACGGTGCAGAAAGGGGGAAATTCTGTAAGAGGCGCCTAAAGATAGTGCCTAAATAAATAGTAAATTGGTTTCAATTAGGAGATTTAACCAGCTCATAATTGAAAAAAATAATAATAATAATAATTAATGTGTCCTAGTCTGGGCGCCCGGATAGTTGGGCTGGGAGAGTACTGGCGAGTATTGGTGGGGAGTACCTTTGGGGGGGGGGTTTAGGAAGGTTCTGGAACTTAGATACGGACAGGGTAGAGTGGATTCAGTGGGGGGAGGGGGCTCATAAGAGTCCAGGGCCTCGGAGTGCCTTTCCGCTCTCTTTACCCTCGCTCGCCCTCAGTAGAGTGGGCTGGGGGGGGAGTTTGGTTGATGTTCCTTTTCTTTTGTCCATGTTTGTAATATTATTATATATGATGCATATTTGTTTGTACAGAGCACCTTGGGGGTACCTTGGCATTGTCTTTGGTGTTGTTTGCATCAATAAAAATTGTTTGAACCTAAAAATGAATTGGGTGATAGGTGCCTATCTTAGACACGATTCTACAAAAGATAGGTGCTTAACGCCAAAGTGTGTATGTTTAGGGGCAGAGAAGTACTTAGGCTTTTAAAACCCTGGCCCACCTTGTAGGCACCTATTAGCCACAATTCTGTAGTGGGTATGTAAGTGTAATTGCCATGAAATAGGTGCTTAACTTTAGGCGACTATCTTTTTAGGCACCCAATTACAGAATCTGTCCCTGTGTGTTCATCAAGTATTAAAATCGTGTTTCGGTAGTATTCTTTACCTTGGCGTTTGTAAGAAAAGTCAGTGATTCATAAATGTAATAAATGAAATCTTGTTTTAGAGAAGCACATTATATAAAATTAAATGTAATTTTCTGATGTTTACAGTAATATCTCCAAGAAAACTATTTCAATTCTTTTGTTAGATTTTCCTTACAGAGTGAGAGAGCTATATGGATTTAGCTCATACCTTTCCAAGGCAAGTTATATTCAGGTATTATAGGCATTTCCCTGTCCCCAGAGGGGTTACAGTCTAAGAACTAGGTTTACTTAAAGGTACTATTGCATTAACACATTCTAAAATACATTAATATGCATTTTTTTATCTTGGGTCACGAGAAGGGGCTGTGGAATTTGAATCGGGCTTCCCTGTTCTCAGCCTGCTGCTCTAACCCCTGGGCTACTCCTCCACTTCCCAGTCCAGTCGTTGCTCTTTCCTGTTCCTTTTCAGTTTACTCCAACTCCCTTCTTAAACCATGATGGATTTTATCAGCAAATTCTTTGAATTCTTTGCACAGGCAATGAATAGCATTAGCATTTTAATTACTGGGGCTTTATTATACACCGATAATCCCTGACCTACTCTTTCTGGCCTGACTGTGTTTCCCAGGGGATCTAATAAGCACTGTTTCTTTCTTGTCGTCTTCTGTCAATGTCTTCATGACATTTGGGGAAGCTCCAAAAACGGCAGCCATCATTCCTCAATGTAAGAAGCTTTATTTGAATGATGATTTGTATAACACTTATCCTACCTCATCTTTCTGCTAGACACTTGACTCGCTGGGTTAGAGCCACAAAGGGGCTTATATTCAGATATTTAACAGTTTATCCAGTTAAAGTCAGCTCATCGAATTTACCTGGTTAACTTTAGATCAGGTATTTATACAGCCCAACTTAAGAGGTTAAATTGGATAGCACTGATAGCATTGTCCAATTAAAGTATAAACATTCTCCCAACATGCCTAGCTTCCCCTCCTACTTACAAAGTATAAATACTGTACACTCATAAGGGATATGTCAATGCACCACACCAAGATGCCCAAAAGCACCAAAACCAACAATAATAATAATAGGTTTATTTATATCCTGTCATACCTTTTCAGTTCAAGAGTACAGTGATCTTACAGTGCGAATAGGTAGGCATAGATATTACAACATTGGTTTAGAGTGGGAACATACAAGTAGAGCTTTTAGCAATAAAAGAGATACAACAATGGATTAAGAGAGGTGCCTTTGATTGCATCATTAGATTAGAGTGGGAACATACAAGCAGAGCATTGAATTTGGTGTGGGGGTTGTACAAATTGCGTGGATTATACAAACTGGGATTATATGAACACTTCTGAAGCTCTAGTATGGATAACCATCACAGAAACACCCTAACTCTGTACTAAAGCTCAAGTATTGTAACACCATTACTGAAACTCGTGTATAAAAGCTCTTAAATTGTAATATGTATTATAACATATTTTCTGAAGCTCATAACATTCTAGAAGCTCATAAATCATAGCTCATGTATAGTAACACCATTACTGAAGCTCAGGTATTGTAACATCATTACAGACTGAAAAGGTGATGGCGAAAGCTAGAAGGATGCTAGGGTGCATAGGGAGAGGTGTGGCCAGTAGGAAAAAGGAGGCATTGATGCCCCTGTATAAGAATCTGAGACCTCATTTGATGAGACTTCATTTAGAATATTGTGTACAATTCTGGAGGCTACACCTCCAAAAAGATATAAAAAGAATGGAGTCAGTCCAGAGGAAGGCTACTAAAATGGTCTTAGTCATAAGGCGTATGGGGACAGACTTAAGATCTCAATATGAATACTTTGGAGGAAAGGTAGGAGAGGGGAGATATGATTGAGACGTTTAAATACCTATGTGATGTAAATGTGCTTGAGTCAAGTCACTTTCATTTGAAAGGAAGCTCTGGAATGAGAGGGCATACGATGAAGTTAAGAGGTGATAGGCTTCAGAGTAATCTGAGGAAATACTTTTTTACGGAAAGGGTGGTAGATGTGTGGAACAGTCTACCGGAAGAGATGGTGGAGACAGAGACTGTGTCTGAATTCAAAAAAGCTTGGGATGGACATATGGGATCTCTTAGATAGATGAAGAGATAATGGTTACTGCGGATGGACCATTTGGCCTTTATCTGCCATCATGTTTCTATGTTTCTATAGAAACTCATAAACTACCTCAAGCATAGTAGCTAATGTACACAGCTCTGAATTGAATACCCAGTCATTAGTGGTAGTATAGAAACTTACAATAAACAACATTTAAATAACCTAAGAACTGCAGTTTCAAAAGCTAAGATTTACCAGGCAACTTCTGAACTTACCCACCGTATCTTTTGAATATCAACTCCTGTGTTTGTCTTGTCTGTTTTAAGATATTTCTGGACTTACCGTATATGCCACAGTTTACAATAATAAACTTATAAATACATTTTAGGTCTGTTCCTATGCACCTATCTGCACGGTCCTTTAGGGATTCTGTTCTTTCTCCTGGAATGGCTGTTTGCTTTGGTATCTTGTACCTTAAGGATAAAGTCCCACTGATCCATCTTTTCCTTAATTAAGCTGTTTAGCTTCAGAATGGCTCTCTTATAGTCTAGATCAGAGGTGTCAAAGTCCCTCCTCGAGGGCCGCAATCCAGTCGGGGTTTTGGGATTTCCCCAATGAATATGCATGAGATCTATTTGCATGCACTGCTTTCATTGTATGCTAATAGATCTCATGCATATTTATTGGGGAAATCCAGAAAACCCGACTGGATTGCGGCCCTCGAGGAGGGACTTTGACACCCCTGCTCTAGATAAATTCATTTTTCTCTATAATCTCACTTACCATAAGACAAGATACAACTATCTGAAAAGACTCCCCAGTATGAGATATGCTTTCCCTGACCTTCTCAGAAGCCTTTGCCTCTAAAATCAAAACTAATGTCACTCTTTTGATTAATAGTCCATTTAAAAAAAAAAAAAAATTCTGTAAGTAACCAAGGCCTTTAGACTTCCTCTTCTTCTGAGTTGGAGGGCAGGTTTTTCAATGGTACTAAGGATCCATCTAATGGAGAGAGCCCAAGTTTACAAAGTCTCCAGAAAAAAAGGAACTAAGATGCCAAGACCTCCTTTTCTTCTGAGAGAAGCTTGTGAAACTGAAGCTTTTTGTGGGGAGGGTTGGATTTCTTTTTTCAGTTTACTGTGAAATACCTACTGAGCTAGATAGCAGTATAGCATTTTAAGTGTTTTCTTGGTATCACCAGTAGTATCCTTAGGTCTCATCCATGTTCATTCTCTTTTCCTGCTCTCTGATACTGGAGGGTCTGTCCTCCCAAAAGACCAACTAAAAGTATTTTCTCTATAAAAGAGCTTTCTTAATAAAGGGAAACATTGTCCCTTTTTGACACCTGCAGTGGTTAAAGGACATCTTGACACTATAGGTGTTTCTTCTTCCAAAGCTCCTTTCCCATAGGCATATACCTTGAAGTGGTTCTACTCTTTAAGGTCTAAAGAAGGGGTGTCAAATGTCAGTCCTCGAAGAAAGTGTCATGGTCACACTTTGGAAAAAGATTGCAGCCAATAGTGCTTTTGGAAGCTCAGGAGGAATCCTACGTCAGATAAGCTCATCCCACAATCAGCACAGCTTTTCAAAGAGACTTTACCTATACTACAAGAACCTAGGGCTGTCCATGTGCAGAATAGAGACCTACAGCCTAAAGATTCTGTTGCTGCAAACAACACAGAAGTAAAGAAGAAGCAGGAAGAATTCTAAAGGAAGCATTATAGACCACCTTGCAAAAGAGATTGACATTGGTCTGTTATTCCAGCAAGCAGTGGAGTGTGTATGGCTTATAGTTACAGGGACAGATTGATTGAAATATAGCACTGAAAAAACTTTAACATCACATTCTCATTTTTAATTTTTAGGAAAATTAGTAGTCAACTGCAAGCTCATTTCTCTCTCTGCCCAGGCACAAATCCCAGCAGGCTAGTTTCACTTGAGAAGTTTGTCGCATGTTAGAATTTATCCTTATACCAGAACTGGTTCACTCTGTAATGGCTGATTGACTTTGGTGGTGTTTCTGGTTTTACTCAACTGGATTTATCAGTGTTATATGACACTTTTGACCATGGGTCTTTCTGATGCATGTAGAGCGCAATCTGGATTTTTTGGCACTTAACTGTAGTATAACTCAATTTTCCTGTTATCATAGGAGAAGCTAGTTAGTATTCTTGGAGCATAGTTCATTTCATTGGATATTAACCCACTTCATTTTGGAGTGCAACAAGGCTTTCTTTTAAGATATGTGTACTCCAACATTGACATTCTGCCTTTAATAAAGCTTACATGACCTTATTGCTAGGAATAGAGTTGTTTTATTAATGATACCATTGTTTACATTTGTCTTTACTGGTTTGATAAGCGGTCATTCTTCAGCCATACCTCCTGGACTGCTGACACTAGGGGGCCTGTCTTTCTTATTTGGAAGCCCTCTGGTTTTTTGCAGTTCTTCAGATACAGAATGTGCTTAGTATTGCAGAAGCTCTCATTTTTACCACTTGCTGTTGAACAAACCTCTGAAAAAACACTATTTTTGGCCAACCCCATGACCCAGAATGCAATAGTCATATACAAAGTTTGGAATGTGAGAGAAGAAACTGTGACCCGCTACTGCACTGTCTCCTGGAAACTATAACATGGCCCGGGAAGGGGCTGAAGAAACAAATCCTCAAAGGAGACTTCTCGTTAGCCTCTGGCACCAGTAAAGGCCTGCTGTCTATGGAAGAACAACTAAGATTAAAAAGAAATGATTTTTAAAAACCCACTTGGGCCAATGTTAAGTCACTGCCCAGTGAACATATAACGCTTATATCTGGACTTTCAGCCCTTATACAAACTAATCCAAAACACTGCCATAACCAATTCCAAAAAATACGACCATGTTACCCCTTTACTAAAAAAAGCTCACTGGCTTTCAATTCCCCACAGAATAACCTACAAAATAGCTATCCTCACATTCATAAGAATATAAGCAATGCCTCTGCTGGGTCAGACTTGAGGTCCATCGTGCCCAACAGGTCCAGGACCTGTGCAGTAATCCTCTATCTATACCCCCCCTTTTCCCCTTTTCCAGCAGGAAATTGTCCAATCCTTTCTTGAACCCCAGTACTGTACTCTGCCCTAATACGCCCTCTGGAAGCGTATTCCAGGTGTCCACCACACGTTGGGTAAAGAAGAACTTCCTAGCATTCGTTTTGAATCTGTCCCCTTTCAACTTTTCCTAATGCCCTCTTGTTCTTTTATTTTTCAAAAGCTTGAAGAATCTGTCCCTCTCTACTCTCTATGCCCTTCATGATCTTGTAAGTCTCTATCATATCCCCTCTAAGACTCCTCTTCTCCAGGGAAAAGAGTCCCAGTTTTCCCAATCTCTCAGCATATGAAAGGTTTTCCAAACCTTTTATCAGACGTGTCGCTCTCCTCTGAACCCTCTCGAGTATCGCCATATCCTTCTTAAGATAACTGCAACCAATAATGGACGCAGTACTCCAGATGTGGACGCACCATTGCCCGATACAACGGCAAGATAACTTCTTTCATTCTGGTTGTAATACCCTTCTTGATTATGCGTAGCATTCTGTTTGCCTTCTTAGCGGCCGCTGCACACTGTGCCGTCGGCTCCATTGTCATATCCACCATTACCCCCAAGTACCTTTCTTGGGTACACTCATTCAATAACATCCCTCCCATTGTATAGTTGTACCTCGGGTTTCTGTTTCCCACATGTAATACTTTACATTTCTCAACATTGAACTTCATCTGCCATCTTGTCGCCCATTCCCCTAGTTTGTTCAAGTCCCTTTGCAATTCTTTGCAGTCCTCTTTAGTCCGAGCTCCACTAAATAGTTTGGTGTCGTCCGCAAATTTTATTATCTCACACTTCGTCCCTGTTTTCTAGATCATTCAAACCCTACAATCCAACGAACCTGCTTTCATTGATAGAACCTTCATCCCCTATGATCCCCCCAGAGCCTTGAAATCAACTTCCCAACATCTTCTTTATATCTTCTCCTTAAAAATTATCGGCACTCGTCGAACCACTTCCTTCTCGGTTACAGCCCCCACAATCTTGAATTTCTTACCAAATACCCTGAGGGCCAAAAAAAACTTAGATAAATTCAAAGGTGGACTAAAGTGTTTCCTTTTCAAAGACGCTTTTGAGTAATAACCTCTTTCTCTCCACTCTTACATTTTTTTTCTTTGCACGCTCTCCACTTTCATCCTCTTTCAAAAAAAATAAAAAAGGATCTTCTCTTTAACAAAAAGGACCTTCTCTTCCCCTCTCCTTGTATTCTTCCCTTCTATGTATGCTTTTCTTGTAATTATTGTATTTTATCATTACTTACCCATTGTTTTCATGTCCAGTCCAAGTTTCCAAGTTTATTAAATGTCTTGATTTATCGCCTATTCACATTTCTAGGCGATGTACAAATTGTTCAAAAATTAATTAATATATCATTTACAATAAAAACAAAAACAAAAAAGAAAAATTAAAACTTAAATGGGATTTAACTGACAATAATAAAACATAAGGAAAGTTATTTAATTTAATGGTTACATACAGTTATTATGTTCAAAAATTCAAGGGAAATACATTAGGAGGGGAAAGGTAAACAATAAATTCAGAGAATTAAATTGACAAAGCAGAGAGGTTTAGTCATTAACAGACTTAATCATTAAATGCATCTGTAAATAAAAAACTTTTAAGATGAGCTTTAAATTTTCCTAAATTTTTTTCTTGTCTTAAGTAAAGTGGAAGGTTATTCCAGGACTGAGGGGCTGTTATAGAGAAGATTGTGGTACGTCTTGTGTTAATGACTTTCAATGAGGGGATAGCTAAGAGATGTTGATCCTGTGATCTGAGAGATCTAGAGGAAGTATACGATATTAATACTCTATAGATAAAGGCAGGAGTTTTAAATTCTAAAGTTTTATGTGTAAGTAGGCATTGTTTGTATATGATACGGTGTGCGACCGGAAGCCAATGTGCTTTCTTGAGTAATGGTGACACATGATCAAATTTTTTAGCATTATATATAATTTTAATGGAGGCGTTCTGTATTATCTGTAATCGTCTAAGCTCTTTTTGTGGCAAACCAATGAATAGGGAATTACAATAATCAAGTTTAGAAATTACAAGAGAATGAAGTAGGATATTCAGAGATTGTGTACATAAAAATTTTGATATAGATCGAATCTGACGGAGTCTGTAAAAAGTTGACTTGACCACTTGGCTTATATGATCATGAAAAGATAATTTGTTGTCAAATAATACTCCTAAGATCCTAATGTTTTTGGCCATTTGCAAAGGAATACCCTTAATAGAAATAGGAGAGGAAAGTGTTTCGTATTCTTTCCATGGAAAGAACATAGTGTTAGTTTTCTGAATGTTTAAAGATAATTTATTACTTTCAAGCCAATATTGAATTTGATCCAGTTTGTCGTTTATTATTACTATTTCATTCGGATTTTTGGTATTAATTGGATGTAGTAGTTGTATATCATCTGCATAAGCGAATACTGTAAATCCTATGGACTGACATAATGTCATCAGAGGAGCTAAGAAAATATTAAATAGAATAGGCGATAATATTGATCCTTGTGGGATTCCATAAGGAAGTGAATAACTTTTTGATGTTGAATCGTTGAAAGAGACAGTTGATGAACGGTTATTAAAGTAAGATTGAAACCAGAGCAAAACTTGGTCAGTTAAACCGATTGACTTAAGTCTATTTATTAAAAGACAGTGATCAATAGTGTCAAATGCAGATGATAAATCAAGGGAAATCAAAATTACAGATGTATGGTGATCTAAGTGATAAATTAAAGACGTAGTCATACCAATTAGTGAGTGTTCTGTAGAATGATTTTGTCTAAATCCTGTTTGGTTTGGGTGCAGTATGTTGGTTTTTTCGATGTATTCTGTTATTTGGTTAAATACAATTTTTTCAATCGTTTTAGCTAAGAATGGAATATTAGCGATTGGTCTGTAATTAGTTTTTATTTCTGATCCTATTTTTTGATCTTTGATAACTGGTCGTATCGTAGATTTTTTCCAGTCAGAGGGCACTTTACTTTGTTGTAAACTACACTTGATTAAAGTGTGTATATAGGGGCCAAATATTGAAAAGTATTTCTTGAGAATGATGGGGGATATTGATTCATTAAATGTTCCTTTATGATTGATGGTTTTGATGATCAATTCTAGTTCCTTAAGATTGGGAACTTTAAACTGAGAACATTTTGAGGGGAGTGATAAATTAGGTTCATGATCTAATGAGATTGTAGATTGTTGTTGTGATGAAAAGCTATTTCTTATTTTTTTAATCTTATCCATGAAACTATCTGCTAATTCTTGCGCGGTTGGCTGAGATTTAATATCATGTGGAAAATTTTTAGATTGATGTCCCTAATTTTTAGATTAGTCCCTAATTTGTCTTGTCGATATGCCCTTTTAAGTCTCCCCCTTGTTTTTAATATTGTAAAATGCTTAGAATTTATGATAGGCGTTTCAACAAATTTTAATGAAACTTGGATGGCCTATAATCTAGATGATTTGTTTTCTTCCTTCTTAATTATTTATTTAACCTTGATTTTATTATTCCTTTCGTGTTCTGGCACCAATTTGTTTTCTTGTTAAATTACTGTTATGTAATTCGCATTTCCCTCCTTTTGTGTCAATAGTTGTCTAATTGTTTTTCACAATGTTTTTTGTGTTTGAGCATATTCTGCATATTGATTTTAAAAGTGCTATAACAAATATCGCCAAATTAAAAATTACAAGTGTAACAGAGCAAGGGAGGCCACAATGTTATCAGTATCAATAGGTGTTCTGGATAGCAGGTTTAAACTAAATGAACAGCAGCAAAGCAGTAAGTACATTAAATGTATATACAGTGTTGTATGAAACCCCAGGCAATATTAACGTGGGTTTGAATGAAGAATATAGTCATATATCAGTACAGCCTCAGTAAGAAGTTACCTTACCGATTTGCCAAACTTCATTTGATAGCTGCTGGAGGAAACAGTTTTTTATATACCGCAGGACCGTGAAGTTCTATGCGATTTACAAAGATTAAAAGATGGTACAAACTGAATGAACTTAACAGAGGAGAACCGTTATTGAAGAGAAAGAATTGAACGGGTCAGCTATCTAGATACTTCAGGAACAGAGATGTTTTTAGGTGTTTCCTAAATTCCCCATAAGTAGAAGGCGTGAGCAATTGTTCTAGATCTTTACCCCATAATGCTGCTTGGTGTGAGAGAAGGTATTGGTGGTGTCTTTTTGAGTTTACATCCTCTAACTGGGGGGGGAAACGAAGTTCAAGTGTGTGCTTCTCTTATGTCTGTTGGCTGAGAAGGAAAAAGGTTAGTTATGTATTTGGGGGCTAGACCATATAGTGCTTTAAAGCAGAAACATGCGAACTTAAACTTTACGCGTGCCTCCATCGGTAGCCAACGCAGCTGTCGGTAGTAAGGTGTCACGTGGTTGAACTTTCTCAGCCCGAAAATCAGTTTGACCTCTGCATTTTGTATAAGTTGTAATCGTCGCATATTCTTTTGGGAAATTGCTAAATAGGCGATGTTACAGTAATCAAGTTGATTACTGTATAAGGGATTGTACCAGACTGTATAAGGGATTGTACCAGAATTCTAAATGCTGACATATTAAAATATGCTCTAATGGAGTGGAAAAAACTCTTTCTGATTAAGGAGTCTACTTGGTCTTTCATGGTTAGGCACCGAGCTGGGAAAATGCTGATTTTCAGTGAAGAAAATGCTGATTTCAGTGAGCTGTCCATATCGGTCTGGCTAACACCTGTCATTTTCTTCTTTCTCAGGGTTTCAAACTTGACTTCACTTTAAATTGCGAATTTGTTCCTATCGAGTTCAGTGATGTTCGACAGGTGAAAACCAGCTTTAAAAAACTGATGAGAGCTTGCATCCCAAGCTCCATTCCCACAGATTCTGAAGTAACATTCCTCAAAGCACTCGGGGAGTCAGAGTGGTTTCTTCAGGTAATTCCCATAACTGATCCTGTTAAGAGTGTGCTAGCGGGTTGTTAGTGTTCCAGCAAATTTTATGTTCATTTCAAAAGTGAGTGAAGGCTACCATTAATGGCAAATGGTTTTGCTTTTTAAAGTGTAATGAAAATGTAATAAGATTAAAGTCCCTGCATTGTTTTAGAGGCTTTGGCAAGATTCCCAGGTACATAAATCACTTAGGGCTCTGTAATATTGAAACTTGTATTCTGCTTTTACCTCCATAGTTCTAAGCAGATCATGACCAAAGAGACCAGAACAATATCTGGGATGTCCATAATAGAAGTTAAAGAAAACACAAAGCAATCTACTAATTTTAAAACTAGCATATTTCCTATAGATACAAAATGAGGAAAACCCTTTGGTGCATCTGGCACATAGTCAAGAAACAAGGAGCGTACTTGTTAGAGCTGTAGACCGGGAACCAGGGGAGCCCAGTTCAAATCCCCTCCAGGCATAGAAACTGAGCCGGGGCTATGTAAGTTAAGCAGGTATTAGCAGAATAGGGCTTAGGTACCCTGCTAGCATGCATAACATTTACATGTATAAACCACACCTTAATGTGAGTGCCTGGCTTATAGAATTGCCCTTAATAGCAGCTGTACTTAGAATTATTTGCTTTCACAGGTCTAAAGTAACCCCATAGTCCTGTGGATCTTAAACCAGTCCCTAATGAATATGCATGAGGCACATTTGCATGCCTGTCACTTCTACTACATGCAAATCTGTCTCAAACATATTCATTAGAGATATCTTGAAAACCTGGCTGGCTGGGGGTCTCCTAGGACAGGTTTAAGAACAACTTCCATAGTCTATACTTATAGGGTTGATATTCAAAGCAATTTAACTGGCTGGACACAACTTCTGGCTGATTATATCACCTGTTCCAGACTCATTAATTTTCAGCAGTGACACTGAAAATAACTAGTTAGTGCCGAACTGAAAACCAGCTATTTTAGGGGTTCCTGGGATGGGGCTGGCAATTGGCTGGTTCAATGCCAATATTTAGCACTTATTAAAGAATGACACAGGGACAAATTTTTCCACATCCCTCAGGAACTCATTTTCCTGTCCCTTCCCAGAGAGTTCTTTAACTGTCCCTGCCCCATTCCTGCATGCTCTGTCCTCAAATACATGATCGAAACATTGGGAGACATGATCGAAACATTTAAGTACCTCACGGGACGTGTCGAAGTGGAAGATGATATTTTCTTTCTCAAGAGACCCTCGGCCACAAGAGGGCACCCGCTCAAACTCAGGGGCGGAAAATTTCATGGCGACACCAGAAAGTATTTCTTCACAGAGAGAGTGGTTGATCATTGGAACAAGCTTCCAGTGCAGGTGATCGAGGCAGACAGCGTGCCAGACTTTAAGAATAAATGGGATACCCATGTGGGATCCCTACGAGGGTCAAGATAAGGAAATTGGGTCATTAGGGCATAGACAGGGGGTGGGTAAGCAGAGTGGGCAGACTTGATGGGCTGTAGCCCTTTTCTGCCGTCATCTTCTATGTTCTACGTTTCTAAATACTTTAAAATCATAAGTGTTAAAGGCTTGTGTGGTTAAGGCAGAGATTACAGGAATGGGGCAGGGACAGCGAAAAAACTCGCAAGGACGGGACGGGATGGGGAAATTGAGTTCCTGCGGGGACGGGGGAAAAATTTGTCCCCGTGTTATTCGCTAGCACTTATCTAACCAGGTTAACCGCATATATAGGACCATATATATACTGTATATGCATTTCAAAATTCAAGGATTCACAATGTTACTTTTCCTCCTTCCTAAATGTACCTCCTAAATTGCTCTTATGACAGTAATGCTCAGCTGCTGTATGTACATCAGGACTGCCCAAGTCCGGTCCTCGAGATCTACTGGCAGGCCAGGTTTTCAGGATATCCACAGTGAACATGCATGAGAGAGATTTGCCTGCACTGCCTTCTTGGTATGCAAATCTCTCTCATGCATGTTCACTGTGGATATCCTGAAAACCTGGCCTGTCAGTAGATCTCAAGGACCGAACTTGGGCAGCCCTGATGTACAACAATGCAATTTAATTTAGAACTGCTTTTCACAGCTAAAATTAAACCACTTTGTTACTGGTTTGTTTATTTATATCCGTCTTTTTCAAGGCGAAGTACAACAGCAGACACATAATAATATTTCACAGACATTTCAGACATTTTTTTTTTTAAACCCCAACAATATACGTCATATTCAGCATAAAATCAAAATAAAATACCAGCCTGACAATAATAGCAATAACAATCAGTTTTCCTATACCAAGAATCAATCTCAAGCAACCTAATACAACACTGATATTCGGCAGCATTTAATCAAGCAATGCTTCACCACTACTAACCTGCCATTCCCTATCCAGATAGGTTAGGGGCGCTCCAGGGCGGAGTTTGGGTGGCACTGCCAAAAGGCTGCCCTTCCTTTATGTGCCAAGTTAACTGGGTATATTGAGACTAGTATTGGCCTGTGCTTGATTAACCTCTGGGTTCAGTGCTAGAAGCTGCACATTTGGTCTTTATCTGGCATCATGTCACTATGGTTCTAATGGCCCAGCATTGACTATCCAAAGTCAGTTCAGCTTGCAGGCTACTCTTTCAATATTAACCCAACTTTCTTCATTCTTCTAACCCACGTCTAAATTTTCCCTTCTCTTTCAACAGCTTCACAGGATAATGCAGTTGAGTCTAATCCTCTCAGAGCTGCTTGAAAGCGGATCTTCAGTCCTGGTTTGTTTAGAAGAAGGCTGGGACAGCACCACGCAAGTAAACACCACATACAAATGTTTTGTATATTTTATTTCTTCTATATATTAAACAGTGCGATAACTAATAATTTTAAAATGCCGAATGGTTAATGAAACTTTGATTTAATGCTTCCATTTAGCTGTAAAATTCTAAAATCTCTTTTAATATACATAGCAATAATAAGCACTCCAATCAAAAATGAGTTCAAGCACAGGTTAGAGACCTTTCTTTTATAAGAGATTTAAAAACATTTCCTGGTCAGAGCTTAGGCCCCCTTTTATCAAGCTATTAAACTCTTTGAATGGAGCAGGACTCAGGCAACTGGTAATTGAGCCAACAAGGGATCAGGCAATTTTGGACCTGGTACTTACCAACGGAGAAAGTATCACAGAGGTCTCGGTGGGTGAAACTTTGGCCTCCAGTGACCACAATATGATTTGGTTCAATCTCAGGAAAGGTTTCACGAAATCTACCACATTGACCAAGGTTCTCAAGTTCAAGGACACAAATTTCCAGGACATGGGAGACTTCGTTCACCAGGCGCTACAAACCCAAGCAGATACCGACAGCGTGGAAGAAATGTGGTCAACTTTGAAAACCACCATACAGGAAGCAACAAACCGCTATGTTAAATCAGTAAGCAAACGAAGTAGGAACAACAAGCCACAGTGGTTCTCTATGGAGATCTCAGACCTCATCAAAGAGAAGAAAAAAGCATTCATCTCTTACAAACAATCAGGGACACAGGACTCCAGAGTAGATTATCTGACCAAATCAAGAGCCGTCAAAGCGGCAGTTAGAGAGGCCAAATTCCGCATGGAGGAGTCTCTAGCAAAGAATATCCAGAAGGGAGATAAATCCTTCTTCAGGTATATTAGTGACAGGAAAAAGAACTCAGGCGGGATAGTACGACTCAGAAAACCAGACGGAGACCATGTGGAGACGGACTCGGAAAAGGCCCAACTGTTAAATGAATACTTCTGTTCAGTCTTCACCCGCGAGGTGCCGGGAATCGGCCCTCAACCACATACAAGGATTAAATCAGTAGACCCGTTTAGTAATTTCAAATTTACACCCAGCAGCGTCTACTGCGAGCTGTCAAAAATCAAAGTCAACAAGGCAATGGGGCCTGACAACCTACACCCTAGGGTACTCAGGGAGTTGGGAGATGTCTTGGCGGAACCACTATCCGCGCTCTTTAATCTCTCCCTTAGTACAGGTAACGTCCCGATGGACTGGAAGACGGCTAACGTCATTCCACTACACAAGAAAGGCTCCAGGGTGGATATGGCAAACTACAGACCAGTGAGTCTCACTTCAATAGTGAGCAAACTAATGGAAACCCTAATCAAACACCAAATGGATAGGATCATGGACGAGGAGAATCTGCGGGATCCCCGCCAACATGGATTTACTAAGGGGAGATCGTGCCAATCCAACCTGATCGGCTTCTTTGACTGGGTGACGAGGAAGCTGGATGTTGGTGAGTCCCTGGACATCGTCTATCTGGATTTCAGCAAAGCATTTGATAGCGTGCCACACCGCAGGTTGCTGAATAAGATGAGTTCTTTAGGTTTGGGCGACACTTTAACAAAATGGGTTGGGAACTGGCTTGGAGGTAGGCTTCAGAGGGTGATGGTGAATGGCACTCCCTCCGAGATGTCGGAGGTGATAAGTGGAGTGCCACAGGGCTCCGTCCTAGGCCCGATCTTGTTCAACATCTATATAAGAGACCTGACAGAAGGGCTTCGAGGTAAAATAACATTGTTTGCCGATGATGCCAAACTGTGCAATGTAGTGAGCAAAAGCACAACAGACAAAAAAGCAATGACAGACGATATGGTGCATGACTTACTTCTGCTGGAGCACTGGTCTAGGTCCTGGCAACTCAGTTTCAATGCCAAAAAATGCAAAGTCATGCACCTGGGAAGCCAGAATCCATGCAAGATCTACACCCTAAATGGCGAGATCCTGACAAGAACTGTAGCAGAAAGAGACTTGGGAGTGATTGTCAGAGAAGACATGAAGTCGGCAAACCAAGTGGAGCAAGCTTCATCCAAAGCAAGGCAAATCATAGGTTGCATACGCAGGAGTTTCATCAGCCGTAAACCTGAAGTCATTATGCCACTATATAGATCCATGGTGAGACCGCACCTGGAGTACTGTGTGCAATTCTGGAGGCCGCATTACCGCAAGGATGTGCTGAGACTGGAGTCGGTCCAGAGAATGGCCACCAGGATGGTCTCGGGACTCAGGGAGCTCCCGTACGAGGAGCGGTTGGGGAATTTGCAGCTCTACTCACTCGAGGAGCGTCGAGAGAGGGGAGACATGATCGAGACATTCAAATATCTCACGGGCCGCATCAAGGTGGAAGAAGACATCTTCTTCTTCAAGGGTCCCGCGGCAACAAGGGGGCATTCGTGGAAAATCAGGGGCGGGAAACTGCACAGTGACACTAGGAAGTTCTTCTTCACTGAAAGGGTGGTTGATCGCTGGAATAGTCTTCCACTTCGGGTTATTGAGGCCACCAGTGTGGCGGATTTTAAGGCCAGATGGGATAGACATGTGGGATCTATCCGCAAAGATAGATAGTGAGGATCACTGGGGTGGGCAGACTTGATGGGCCTTGGCCCTTATCTGCCGTCTATTTCTATGTTTCTATGTTTCTATGTGTTAGGATTTTTATCACCAACCATTGTGGTAAAAGCTCCAATGCTAATAGGAATTTTATAAGCTTCGGAGCTTTTACCATAGTGGCTGGAAATTTAAAAAAAACCCACCTTAACGCAGCTTGATAAAAGGGGGCCTCACCACAGCACTAATAAGCAAATTAACTTTGGTGCTGTTTTGGCTTCATTATATTAACTATATTTTGATTCTGTGTTGCAGGTGGTATCTCTAGTCCAGCTACTTGGCGATCCATTCTACCGGACTCTTGAAGGCTTCCGGATGCTGGTGGAAAAAGAGTGGCTTTCATTTGGCCATAAATTCAGTCAGCGCAGCAATGTGACGCTCAACAGTCAAAGCAGTGGTTTTACGCCCATTTTCTTACAGTTTTTGGATTGTGTGCATCAGGTAAGCACTGACATCTTGCAAATTAGCAATTCAGTACCTTGCACCAAATTTATTTCTATACCTAGCTGACTTCAAAATATTGAACGTGCCAGAATGTAAAAGGTGAGAAGTCCAAAAATATAAACCCTAAATGGACATACTGGGTCTTTATGACGTAAGCTCCCAGAACCAGTAACAAAGTGGGAAAATAGTAACATAGTAGATGACGGCAGATAAAGATCCGAATGGTCCATCCAGTCTGCCCAACCTTATTCAATTTAAATTTTCTTCTTAGCTATTTCTGGGCAAGAATCCAGTACTGGTACTGTGCTTGGATTCCAACTGCCAAAATCTCTGTTAAGACTTACTCCAGCCCATTTACACCCTCCCCAGCCCATCCTTCACCAAACGGCCATATACAGACATAGACCATGCAAGTCTGCCCAGTACTGGCCTTAGTTCAATTTTTAATCTTATTTTCTGATTCTAGATCCTCTGTGTTCATCCCACGCTTCTTTGAACTAAGTCACAGTTTTACTCTCCACCACCTCTCTCGGGAGCGTATTCCAGGCATCCACTACCCTCTCCGTAAAGTAGAATTTCCTAACATTGCCAAAATAGACGGTAGCTCATCCTCAAAGTATAGATATTCAGCTGAAGATGTCCGGCTGTGTGAACGCGCTCTGAATTCATGGTGGATCGGAGCACTCCTTCATGATTCGGCATTTCTTTACTGCCAGTGGGCAAGGACTTCTAGAGATGCCACTCAAACACCTTGCACCACTACTTCAAAAACTGGCTAATATTCATTCAAAGAACATCTTGTGAATGATGGCCCAGTTATCTCAATCGTAGGCTTGTTTCTGCTTTTTTAATTTTTTTTAAACCAAACTGTCAATCCAGTAACCCACTCTGAATCCAGATTCTTTTGGAGATTTAAGAGAGACGCCAAATGTTAACTGAATTAATGTCTTTTTCTGCAGCTAGCTAATAAAACAGAATTTCATTTCAGCAGTGGAAACATGAGGAGAATTAGTTCAGATATGTAGTACAACAACAATTAAGCCATCAGATGAAACATTTTGTTTATCAATGGTATCTACATGTTGTTCTGGGTGTGACTAGGACAATCATACCAGAGAGCCCGGGCTTGCTGTTATTCTGAACGTTTTACTGAGAAAACACATGAAGTAGTAATTTCTAAAATAGAATTGAGTCATCTTTGAAAAAGCTGTTGTTTACGCCAGTATTTCCAGGTGTCAGCTGAATTATTAATGCTATATCAGTGTTTTATAACAGGAACATCTGGGAGTATTCTAGTCTCCTTTAAGGAGATTGTTTGTGATGTCATTAAGGAAGTTTCACAAGAGGAAGAGCCTGTCAGATACACTAGACTGACTATTTTGAAAACGTGTATGTGCTGCAAGTTATGTACGTTTATGTATTTTACAAAAGGCTGCTTGTTCTATGAACCTTTTATAAAATACTTGAGAACCTTTTCACAGCTTGAGCTGGTGGTGTCATTTTCTGACTAGGAAACCTTATGCAAAATCAAGCTTCACATGTACCAAAGGTCACTGATAAAAGGGTGATAATTTTAAGAAGGACCACCAGAATGCTGCATGGCCTGTGTTATACATCAAGAAGCTTATGGAGCTAAAAACATAGCTCCTGATATTTCAAATGATTTAACCAAGCAGGAGAGACTCTTGCTCAGTTAAATCATAGAAACATAGAATATGGCGGCAGAAAAGGGCCTTTGGCCCAAGTCTGCCCACTCAAATAACCCTCCCCCCTAAGTTCTTCTTTGAAGTGAACCCACATGTTGATCCCATTTGTTCTTAAAGTCAGTCACGTTATTGGCCTCAACTACCTGAAGTGGAAGATCATTCTATCGGTCAACCACCCTTTCAGTGAAGAAGTACTTTCTAGTGTCACCATGAAATCTCCCGCCCCTTATTTTTAGCGGATGCCCTCTTGTCGCTGTAGGTCCTGTAAGGAAAAATATGTCTTCTTCCACCTCAATACGGCCAGTAATGTATTTGAACGTCTCTTTCATGTCACCCCCCTCTCTGCGTTCCTCGAGAGAGTATAGCTACAACTTACCTAGACATTCTTCATATGGGATATCCTTGAGTCCCGAGACCATCCTGGTGGCCAACCGTTGAACTGATTCCATTCTCAGCACATCCTTCTGATAATGTGGCCTCCAAAATTGTACACAGTATTCCAGATGTGGTCTCACCATGGACCTGTATAGTGGCATTACCACTTCGGGCTTTCGGCTGACAAAACTTCTCCGGATGCAACCCACCATTTGTCTAGCCTTTGATGAGGCTTTCTCCACTTGATTGACTGTCTTCATATCTTCACTAATGATTACTTCCAAGTCCCGTTCTGCAACAGTTCTAGTTAAGGTCTCACCATTCAGAGTGTAGGTTCTGCATGGATTTCTGCTACCAAGGTGCATAACTTTACACTTCTTGGCATTAAAATTCAGCTGCCAAATAGTAGACCATTGCTCCAGTAAAAGTATGCCCTGTGTCATAGTGTCGGGCATGGTACCTCCGCCCACTATAATGCATAATTTAGCGTCATCGGCAAATAATGCAATTTTACTCAGAAGATCTCGTATGAAGATATTAAATAGGATTGGACCCAGGACCAAGCCCTGCGGTACTCCACTGTGCACTTCCAACTTTTCAGAGGGAGTACCGTTTACCACCACCCTTTGATGTCTGCCACTGAGCCAGTTTTTAATCCAGGCAGTTAATGTTTCTTCTAGCCCCAACAAACTCATCTTGTTCAAAAGTCTACGGTGTGGGATGCTATCAAAAGCCTTACTGAAGTCCAGATACACTACATCTAGGGATGTTATCTAGTTTTTTTGTTACCCAGTCAAAGAAGCCAATTAGGTTGGATTGGCAGGATCTCCCCCTGGTAAATCCATGCTGGTGGGGATCCCTCAGTCTCTCATCATCCAGAACTGTATCTAATTTGTGTTTAATCAATGTTTCCATAAGTTTACACACTATTGACGCGAGACTTACCGGTATGTAATTTGCTGCCTCTAACCTGTATCCCTTTTTGTGGAGCGGAAAGACGTTAGCTGTTTTCCAGTCTAATGGAACTTTTCCCATGCTCAGAGAAAGATTGAAGAGCGCGGCTAACAGCTCTGCCAGGACATCTCTCAGTTCCCTAAGCACTCTGGGGTGCAATTTATCCGGTCCCATGGCTTTATTCACTTTGAGCCTTGACAATTCTTGGTAGATGCTGCTGGTGGAAAATTCAAAATTCCTGAACAGGTCTTCTGAGTTCTCCCTTGTTTGTAGCTGTGGACCGGATCCAGGTGCCTCACAGGTAAAGACTGAGCAGAAGTATTTGTTCAGTAGTTCGGCTTTATTGGAGTCCGATTCTGCAAAGTTGCCGTTGGGTTTCCTCAGGCACACTATCCCGTCTGTATTCCTCTTTCTATCACTAACATACCTGAAAAAGGATTTATCCCCTTTTTTAATATTCCTCTTTCTTCCATCCGGAGTTTGGCGTTTCTGACCGCTGTTTTAACAGTTCTAGATTTCTCTGGATAAGCTTCTTTGGCTTCTGGTCATTGTGATCGTTTGTAGGATACAAATGCTCTTTTCTTCTGTTTTACGAGTTCCGAGATCTCCGCAGAGAACCATTGGGGTTTGTTATTTCTCTGCCGTTTACTCATGGTTTTTATAAAGAGGTTGGTTGCTTCCTGTAGGGTAGATTTCAGAGCTGACCACATTACCTCCACATTATCTGTTGTGTCTTGGTTTTGTAGATCCTCATAGACAAAATCTCGAAGTCAGTGCCCTTAAAGTTAAGGACCTTCGTTGACGTGTTCGACCTCGTGGACCCCTTCCTGAGGTGAAACCACACCATGTTGTGGTCGCTAGAGGCCAACGCCTCACCTACCAAAACCTCTGTGAGGCTATCTCCATTGGTGAGTATCAGGTCCAGAATCGCCTGATCCCTGGTGGGTTCCAGTACCATTTGTTTTGAGTCGTGCTCCCCGTATAGAGGTTAGTAGCCTTCTGCTGCTGCTGGTCGTAGCTGAAAGTTTGTTCAAGTTTATTTCTGGCATGTTGAAATCCCCTAACAGTACAGTGTCTCCACGCAGAGTGAAGGTCTCAATGTCTTCAATTAATTCTTTGTCTATGTCGTCCTATTGTTTAGGAGGCCTGTATACAATGCCCAGATATAGGCATTTGCCACTTCCCCTGGCAAGGTTCACCCAGAGGGACTCCCTTGTATACCTGACACCTGTGATTCTGGTAACTTTGATTTCTTCCTTGATATATAGTGCTACCCCTCCTCCGTTTTTGCCTTCTCTGTCTCGGTGGAGTAAGTTATAACCCTGGTATAGCCATATCCCATCCATGGGAATCCGTGAACCAAGTTTCAGATATTGCCACCACATCTAGGTCGGCACTCCTCATTTCCGTCTCTAATTCCAGTATTTTATTGCCTAAACTGCGGGCATTAATGTACATAGCCTTCCACACTTCGTGTTTGCCCGGTCTGCGTGGAGATTTTCCCGCTTGACTTAGTTTGCCCCTTATTTCACTTTTTGAGTTAGTCTGTCCCCTGCAGTACTGACTGCAGCGTAAGTACTTACCTCAGACTCCGTAATGGAGTAGTTACTTACCATACCGGGATGGTTACTTACAACACCAGGATGAGAATGGATTTTCTCCCCCAACTCACCTAGTTTAAAGCCCTTTGGAGCAGGCGAGCCAGTTAGCTGTCCGCCAATATTCAGGCAGTGACTTTTATTCAACTTCGGGCAGCAGCATACGCTGGTTTTATCCCAGGACAAGCAGGCATGATATTCTCACATGTGGGTGACGTCATCTACGGAGCCCCGGCGCGGACAGCTTTTCAAGCAAACTTGATCGAAGTTTCAAGTTTGCACACTGCACCACGCATGTGCGTGCCTTCTCGCCCACTAGAGGGCGCATCCCACCTCGTGGTCCTCAGTTCAAATTTTTCCGCGGAGCAAGAAAGCCCTGTGGATCTGAGCTCCAGTGTTTTTGCCTTCTAGCTGCCGCGTTTAGTTTGTTTTCCCTTCGAATTAGTTCGCGGTGCTGTTTTTCTTTTCGGTTCCTTTCAAAAAAAAAAAAAAAAGTCTTTCGTTTTTCCTCGGACTCCGGGGGCTCCCGGAATCCGTGGCCGCGGGACGTCGGTACGTTCCCGGCCTTCTTCTTTTTCTTCGTGGATGTCCCGTCCTGTTACGGGATTCAAAAAGTGCAGCCGGTGTGAAAGGTTGCTTTCCATCACCGACCCTCACCGGTGGTGCATTGTCTGTCTTGGGCCCGAACATCCGACAGACTCGTGTGATCGCTGTGCTACCTTCCAAAACAGGGCCCTCCGTCGCCGTAAGGCAAGAATGGCCGAATTGTTCGCCGTCGACGCACCTAAGGCCTCGACGTCGGCCTCGGCTTCGGCCCCGGCCTTGACCTCGGCCTCGGCGTCCTCGGGGGCCTCGGCCTCGCCTCGGCCCTCTTCCTCGAAGGCGTCGTCAGTGAAGCAAGCTTCGGGTAAGTCCTCTGTTCCATCCCCTTCAGCAAAGAAGCCATCCTCGAGTCAGGCCAAGGCGGGTGGGTCGACCCCGGCCCCGCATCGGACCTCGACTCCGCACACCCCGAGGGAATACTCGAGACCGAGGTCGCCCTCCAGGGAGTGTGCCCCGGACTCGGAACTCCCCACCTTCGTGGGGATTCCGGCCTTCCAGGATCTCCTCCGAGCTCTGATCTCATCGGAGCTGTCGGGAGCCCTGGAAGTGTTGCAGCGTGCTGCGGTTCCGGCGGCCTCGACCTCGGCCGGGGCGCCTTCGGTCTCGGAGGCCCCGGCCTCGGCTCCCTCGGGAGCTCCGACCTCGGCGACCTCGGTCTCGGGTACGGTGGCCCCGTTCACCTCGGTCTCGGCCCCGCCCCGGACCTCGACCTCGGGGGAACCCCCTGAGCGGAGTGTAAGGCCCAAGGAAAAGTTGCGCAGAGTGCGCCGTCTTTCCTCCTCTTCCTCCGGGTCTTCCAGACACGCCTCGCCCTCGACGCGACCTCGGACGGGGCGTCGATCGAGGAAGTCTAAACGACCCCGAGGCTCGCCTCGGCGCGACCGCTCCTCGTCGTTCGGGGGCGAGGCGCTGCAGGTGTCGGAGTTGCGCCTCGACAACCTGAGACTCCTCCGCTCACCTCATGGGAAGTCTTCCCGGGCCGCCTCGCCGAGGAAACGGGAGAGTGTCCCACGAACCCCTGGGTCCTCACCCAAGGGCTCTGCGAGGAGGATAACTTCCCCTTCCCCCTCGAGGGCCCTCGAGAGGGGATCCTGGGATTCGGGATCGGTTAGGGATCCTCATTATTCCCATGAGGCCTCCCCCCTCTCCTCGGTGGGGCGGTCGAGAACCCCGTCTCCCCAGGCTAGGCCGTCCTCATTTTCATCCTTCGTTCAGGACATGGCCCAAGCCCTGGGGATTGACCTGATGGTAGGCTCTCGGTATTCCAAAGAATTTTTGGAGGAACAGGACCTCCCCACTCTTCCTAGGGAGGTGCCTAGACTCCCTCTCAACAGTGTCCTTCTGCAAACCTGGCTGAATAACCTGTCAAACCCTCTTACAGTCACGTCTGTGCCTTCAAAAATGGAATCGAAGTATAGGACGATTCCTCCTAAAGGGTTCGATAAGGCGCAGCTCTCACACCAGTCTCTTCTGGTGGAGTCTGCTCTTAAAAAATCACAGCCCTCACGGGTTTCTGCGGCGGTTCCACCAGGCAGGGAGGGGCGGACCCTGGACAAGTTTGGCCGTCGCCTCTATTCAAATTCCCTGATGGCCACCAGGGTTCTAAATTACGCCTTCACCTTTTCCTCCTATTTGCGGGGTATGGTGAAGGACCTTCCTCAATATCGAAACTCGTTACCGGACTCCCAAAGAGCAGGATTCGATAAGTTTATGTCCAACCTGTCTCAATTGCGGTTGTACCTATTCCACGCAGTGTACGACGCCTTTGAGCTGGTTTCGAGGGTGTCGGCCCTCGCGGTGGCCATGCGCCGCTTGGCCTGGCTTCGCACCCTCGACATGGACCCAAACCTGCAGGAACGCCTGGCAGACTTGCCTTGTGTGGGGTCCGAGTTATTCGACGAATCATTGGATGCGGCGACCAAACGCTTGTCGGAACAGGAGCGCTCTCTAGCATCCCTGGTCCGCCCCAAACCTAGGCCCCCGCCGCAGAAACCCTTTCGGCCTCCGCCGCGCCGATACCCTCAGAAATCGACCCCGGCTTTCTCGAGACCGCCTCCGAGACGTCCGTCTCAGCGAGGCAGAGGGGGACAAGCCCAGGCGCAGGGCCCTTCTAAGCCCGCGCCTTCCTTTTGACGGGCTGAGCGGACGGGGCGGGTTCCCCTCCGCACTTTCACAGGAACCCCTTCCTATCGGGGGCCGTCTTCGGTCCTTCCGGGAGGCATGGACCGGGATTACCTCAGACGCTTGGGTGCTCCGGATCGTCTCCGAGGGCTACTCGCTCAACTTTGTGTCCTCGCCGCCGGACAGTCCCCCAAGTTTAGTCCCCTGCAACCGTTCGCAGCTACCGACCCTTATAACCGAAGCCAAAGCCCTCTTGAAGCTTCGGGCGGTCGAGCCGGTCCCCAAGGACCAGTGGGGTACGGGGTTTTACTCCCGCTACTTTTTGGTCCCAAAAAAGACCGGGGACCTGCGCCCCATACTGGACCTCAGGAAGCTCAACAAATTCCTGGCCCAGGAGAAGTTTCGAATGCTATCTCTCCCGGTTTTGTACCCCCTCTTGGGGGAAGGGGACTGGATGTGCTCCCTCGACCTGAAGGAAGCATACACCCATGTTCCGGTGCACCCCGCCTGTCGAAGATTCTTACGATTCCAGGTGGGGGACCTCCACCTCCAGTACAGGGTACTGCCCTTCGGCCTGGCCGCGTCCCCACGAGTATTCACGAAGTGCATGGTGGTGGTTGCAGCGGCCCTCAGGTCACGTGGACTCCATGTGTTCCCTTACCTGGACGATTGGCTCATCAAAGCCCCGACCAGGGAGGGGGTTATCTCAGCGACCCGACAGTCTATTGCCTTCCTACAAACTCTCGGGTTCGAGATAAACTTTCCAAAGTCTCAGTTGAGGCCGTCGCAGTCTCTTCAATTCATAGGTGCGGTGCTGGACACGGTGCGCCTACGCTCCTACCTGCCGACCCAGCGGTTGGAAACCTTGGTACGGATGAGCCGCCAGGTCTCTCAACTATCGAGGGTGTCGGCCAAGCGCATGATGATGCTGCTGGGCCATATGGCCTCGACGGTACATGTCACGCCGTTTGCGAGGCTACATCTGAGGATCCCTCAGTGGACCCTCGCGTCCCAGTGGCGTCAGGAGTGCGACCCGGTGTCTCGCCTCATTTCGGTAACTCCGCCCTTGCGGAAATCGCTGCGTTGGTGGACAGACTCTTCAAATCTGTCCATGGGGCTATTGTTCCGCACTCCGCCTTTTCGCAAGGTCCTGACCACGGACTCCTCGGAGTACGCGTGGGGAGCCCATCTCGACGGTCTTCGCACGCAGGGCCTGTGGTCGACAGAAGACCGTCAGTGTCATATCAACGTGCTAGAGCTGCGAGCCATCTTCCTAGCACTTCGAGCCTTCGTTCACATATTGCAGGACCAGGTGGTCCTCGTCCGCACGGACAATCAGGTGGCAATGTATTATGTGAACAAGCAGGGAGGAACGGGGTCATGGCCCCTCTGCTCCGAAGCTCTTCGCCTCTGGGAGTGGGCGGCCTCCCGGAACATCTTCCTCCGGGCGGTCTACATCCAAGGAGAACGGAATTGCCTGGCGGACAAACTGAGTCGACTTCTGCAACCGCACGAGTGGACTCTACACTCAGCAGTTCTACGCGAGGTTTTCGCTCGCTGGGGAACGCCACAGGTGGATCTGTTTGCCTCTCCGGAGACACACAAACTACCACTATATTGTTCTCGGATGTACTCGCAGGACCGTCTGGAAGCGGATGCCTTCCTACTCGACTGGGAAGGGAGGTTCCTGTATGCATTCCCTCCGTTCCCTCTGATCATGCGAACGTTGGTACACCTAAAATCGTCCACGGCCACGATGATTCTCATAGCACCTCGGTGGCCGCGTCAGCACTGGTTCTCCCTGCTGCTCCAGCTCAGTGCCAGAGAGCCTCTTCCCCTGCCTGTCTCTCCTTCTCTGCTGTCTCAGAGTCAAGGATCCATGTTACATCCCAATCTGCAGTCATTGCACCTGACAGCCTGGTTTCTTGTTCCCTGACTCCTCCGGACCTGTCTCAATCGGTGAAGGAGGTGTTGGAAGCCTCCCGCAAGATCTCGACGAGGCTTTGCTATGCGCAGAAATGGACCAGGTTTTCCACCTGGTGCTCGTCCTTTCACCTGGATCCGGTATCAGTTCCGGTATCCTCGGTTTTAGAATATTTATTTCATTTGTCGCGCTCCGGCTTGAAAACCACTTCGGTGCGGGTTCATCTCAGTGCGATTTCTGCTTTCCACCAACCTCTGGAGGGACGCCCTCTGTCACTCCATCCCTTGGTGACACGCTTCATGAAAGGGCTACTCAGGGTTTGCCCCCCTCTTAAGCCTCCGTCTGTCGTGTGGAATTTGAATGTAGTTCTGGCTCAACTGATGAAACCCCCTTTTGAGCCACTCAACAAGTCCCTCTTGAAATTTCTGACTTGGAAGGCGGTGTTTCTGATTGCCCTCACCTCCGCCAGGCGGATTGGGGAGTTGCAAGCCTTGGTTGCGGACCCTCCTTTCACGGTCTTTCATCACGACAAGGTGGTTCTCCGCACCCATCCTAAGTTCTTACCTAAAGTTGTTTCGGACTTCCACCTCAATCAGTCCATTGTCCTTCCTGTGTTCTTCCCGAAGCCCCACTCCCATCCTGGCGAGACGGCGCTTCACACGCTTGACTGTAAGAGGGCGTTGGCATATTATCTTCAACGCACCAGGTCTCATCGGAAGGTCCCTCAATTGTTTTTGTCCTTCGATCCCAATCGATTAGGGCATCCAGTTTCCAAGCGCACTCTGTCTAACTGGTTGGCCGCTTGCATTTCCTTTTGCTACACTCAGGCTGGCCTTCCTCCCCCGGGTCGGGTCACGGGTCACAAGGTCCGAGCAATGGCAGCTTCGATAGCCTTTCTCCGATCCACTCCGATGGAGGACATATGTAAGGCTGCCACTTGGTCTTCGGTTCATACATTCACCTCTCACTACTGCCTGGACACTCTATCCAGGAGTGACGGCCGGTTTGGCCAGTCAGTATTGCAAAATCTGTTTTCCTAAATTGCCATCCTCCCACCTGCCCTATTTTGGTTAGCTTGGAGGTCACCCACATGTGAGAATATCATGCCTGCTTGTCCTGGGATAAAGCACAGTTACTTACCGTAACAGGTGTTATCCAGGGACAGCAGGCATATATTCTCACAACCCGCCCGCCTCCCCGGGGATGGCTTCCTTGCTAGTTATGGAACTGAGGACCACGAGGTGGGATGCGCCCTCTAGTGGGCGAGAAGGCACGCACATGCGTGGTGCAGTGTGCAAACTTGAAACTTCGATCAAGTTTGCTTGAAAAGCTGTCCGCGCCGGGGCTCCGTAGATGACGTCACCCACATGTGAGAATATATGCCTGCTGTCCCTGGATAACACCTGTTACGGTAAGTAACTGTGCTATCTGAGCAGCAGTCAGCAGTACACACCGGTTTACCAGAGTGGTGTTTTACAAGATAATTAGAAAAATTTTGTGGATTTTACACGCTCCGACTACCATGATTTAATTAAAAGACTCCTGAGGCAGGCCCTTGTGGGCTTAAACATGATCGTATCGAGTCAATTACAATAAAAGAGACTGAGCACGAATTGGTCATCTTTGTTGTTTTGTTTGCTGTTCACTGGTGTGAAGGCAGTTTCTCCGGTTTGTTTTCTGTCATCTATTAGTACCAGTCTCTAGGAAATTCTAATTGAAAAATCATTGTTACCTTTCATAATCACAGAAGATTTGAAACCAGCTTGTACCAAGTGGGGTTATTAGAAGGTTTCTTTAAAGTTGGCCAAATAATTGCATGCCTCAGTGACTATGGAAAAGTTACCCAATTGAAAGGGTAATACCTTAAATGGTCAAGGGAGTTTTCATTATCTGCCCCAAACAACTAAGCAGGCAATGAGTCCAGACTGCACAAATTCAATCTCACTAAGGTTATTTTATTTAGAATTTGGAACCGATTCCCAAAGGTTTTCTAGCTATCAGTGTAATCAGGCTGTGCTGCAGTAGTTACCTTGGCCCTCTACCAAGTACATCTGGAAGTGTAGCAGAAGATTCATACTATGCAGCTAAAAAGATGCTGTTGGAAACTGAAACAGATTTTAGCGTGGTGGCATTATTAAAGTTTTATGAGGTAGTCAGAGAAGGCTGTACCATTAATGCGGAAATACTGAGCAAATGTATTATCCAAAATTAGAATAAACTCACCGAAGGCAACTTTCAAATGATATTACCTAAGTAAAATCATGGGCTGAAAATCGTTCCCTCCCCTTGGGGGTAAATGTACCAGTGTTGCACTACAAAGGGTTGGGAGGAGGGTAAATCTGGCAGACTGCAGTCTTTGTATCTGCCATAAAGCAAATACATAATCATCGTATTTCTTGTAACTTGTGTTATTTTCTATGTATTTTGTTAGGTACACAACCAGTACCCAACGGAGTTTGAATTTAATCAGTACTATCTTAAATTTTTGGCTTTCCACTATGTGTCAAACCGATTCAAGACCTTTCTACTGGATTCAGACTATGAAAGATTAGAACATGGTTCGTATGTGAAAGAACTTTTGCTGTACTACTGCTTATCATGTCTGTCAATTAACTCATATTTAACAGTGCCAAAGAAAACTAATATTAATTCATGGAAACCTTTAGAATATGATGTTGTATTAAGCTTTAAATGGTGTGAAGCATGGTGATCTGTAAAGTGTGAAATGATGTTGCATAATGCATCATGGCCTGGAGAATGGTGTTTGGAAAATGGTTTTCTTAAGAAATTGAATTTCATAGACTTAAATTTTCTTCTGGATTTCTCGCAGAGCCTCAGAATGTAGAAACAGTGAAAAACAGATAATTCTACAACAGAAACAGGGGACTCTGTAGAATGCAACACAGATGAATGGAGGGAGGGCTTTTCAAGTAACACTCACAATCCAGCCCACTCAAAAAATCAGCTAGATTTGATCAGCTCGTAAAAGTCACATTAAGTATGTGATGTGCCCACAAAAGGTGTTGGGTCAGTATACAAACTCGACAGTCTGAGTTACGTTTAAAATGCTAGCCGCAGCATTTGAAGTTATACTGTGTTTTCCCAAATATAAGACGGTGTCTTATATTAATTTTGGGCCCAAAAAATGCACTAGGGCTTATTTTCAGGGTAGGTCTTATTTTTTTCATATACATGATCATCTCTCCCTTCCTCTCCACACCAATTCTTCCTCTTTCCTTTCTCTCCCCCACATGTGCAGCATCTTTCCTCCCATCTCACTCATCCCCTTGTACCTTCCCTCTGCAGCATAAAGCTTCTCTCCCTCCCTTCCGTACAACAGAACCCTTGAGCAGCTCACCCCCGTCATGCAGCCAAACCCCACTGACCCTCCCACTCTTCCATCTCTCCCTCCCATCCAAACCCCGCCAACTACGAGACCTAAATACCTCCCTCCAAAGAGCAGCGTCAGCTAGGCTGCTTTATGGCCTTCTCCCATCGGGGCCTTCTGTGTGTCTTATTACTGATGACATCATCAATGATGTGGCAGAGGGAATGCCCCGGCAGGAGAAGGCCGCAAAGCAGCCTGTTTAGAGTGCTGCCAACGCTGCTCTTTGTAGGTCTCGCGATCGGAGGGTCGGCGGGGTTTGGACGGGAGGGAGAGATGGAAAGATGGAAGGTGCAGCAGGGGGGGGTGGCAGGGGGGGTGGGGGGAAAGCCCTGCTGCCAGCAAATCCAGGGACATTCGGGTTAGGCTTCAAGGGACTAGGGCTTACTTTTGGAGTAGGGCTTCTATTAAGACCTACCCTGAAAATCATGGTAGCGCTTATTGTCAGGGTACCTGAATATTTAACCCGGCCACTATTCAGAAATTGGCACTAAATGTCAAGATATAATGGGTAGAGCTGCATTTAGCCAGATAACAGCAATATCAGTGTCATTTTACCAGGATAATCGTTAAGGTAACTTAGAACAGTAAGAGTATAGCCCCAGTCAATGGCATTTAGAGGCCAACCAACCAGCCTATGTATGTGATTAGAGCATTCTAGAAGTTAGGCATGTAAGGTGTACATGTGCCTATGCCCCTCATTTGCAAGCTGGTTAATAGAAAAGCATGTATGTACTGGTTATCTTGGTGCTTATACACATTTGGTGCACTTTACTACACATGGCACTATCCTTCATATCTTGAGTTACCTCACCAGTTTAAAAGGGAGGAAGCTTTTCATTGCCTAGTAGTCTTGGATTTCTTGTCCACTCTTTGCAGGGCCTGCCACCATCCTCTACCCACCCCAATTTGGGAGCTAGCCTGCTCCCTTAAGTTTTCCTCTGCTCTTTGCAGTCACCCTGCTCCATTCTTCACCCCATTCTACCTATTTTGAAGGGCTGGGTCCCAACTAGGCCATCACCCCATTTATGTTACCTGGATCCCAATGTGCTGTTGAGTACAGGTGCACCGACTTTAGCACTTGAACCCCCCTTTTTATCTGAGTTCTCTTTAGTTTTTCTTTCTTATACCACTAGGTCCTTTAAATGATTTCTTTTCCCCTCCTCCCACTCTTGCCAAAGAGGTCCCATCTAGAGAATGGCAAGGGGACAAATTTTTCCCCATCCCTGCGAGTTCTTTTCCTGTTCCTGCAAGCTCTGCCTTCATCTGTACAAGCCTCAAACACTTTAAAATCATAAGTGTTTAAGGCTTATTTGGTTAAGGCAGAGCTTACAGAAATGGGACAGCGACAAAACGTGGAAAAATTTATTCCCATGTCATTCTCTACTCCCATCACTGTGACCCCCTCTCCCCTCCCCATTTTTCTATTTACCAGCAGGGCAAGACTTCCTTCTCCCCTTGCTGCATGGCCAGCTTCACTGGCTAAGAACTATGGTTTTCCTGCTGGTGGGAAAATCAAATTGCCTGACTGCCTTTTCCTTGCTGGCCTCTCTGCCCAAGTGTCGGCCCTATTGGTCTGGTGCTTAATAGGCCAGCCTTCCCTTTTCATCAGTAAAAGGAAAATGTACATGTTTGAAGCATATGAAGTTGGTGGGGAAGTTCTTTATTGCTTTTGATGTTGACATTAAAATAAAACTCAGGGAAGCAGCATCATTTTTGTTGGAACATATTTTATTTAAAATATTTTTTAAACTATTTCATGAAGGTACTTTATTTGAAGATAAAGGTGACAAACATGCCAGGAAAGGAATCTGTATTTGGGAATGCATCGAGAGATTACATAAGAGGAGCCCAGTATTCTTCAACTACCTATTTTCACCCAGTGAAGTCGAGGTACAAAACAAAGCATTAACATATATTCTACACACTTTATCATATTGTTACTGAGGTCCTGGCTGTGCAGACATCTATTAATTCAATACATTCTGCTATTGTTAACATCCATTGTTTCTAGAACTGCTGAATTCTGTGGATTTCTACCTTTTGTTCCACTTCTTCCATGTGTTGGGGAAAGAAAGGACACGGCAGGGGAAAGGCTTTCAAGTCAGCTGCAGACAGCATGTAAGAATTGCTGCTTCTGCCAGTGACCCTGTTACTGAAAATGAGGGGAGGTGGGAGAAGAGATGCTGGACTGCAGGATAGGCAAAGGGAGAAAAAACAATGCTGGACAACAGAGGGAAATTAAAAATTTTGGTCAAGAGTTAAAAAAAAAAAAAAGTTGTAGTTTAAAATTTTAACAAATTAATTGAATTAATATTGCACTAATGTCCACCCCTAATTTAAAGTACTAAATTTTTTTCTTTCTTCTTTATCACTCTCATCAGGCAACCTCCAAACAATATCATGTTTCACTCTATTGCATCAGGTTACAGTTTCCTGCAATCGTGAAAAAAAATATTCAGATAATGTCTGTCAGAGCTTAACATTAGCAAGTGCGGTGCTGAGTGAAGTGGTCAGACAGGAACCTGTACCCCGATACAACACAGCAAAACATATCATCATGTCAGAAGGTTGCCTGATGAGAGCGTTAGGACACTAGTTTTTAAGATAAGTGGGCTTTTCATAATTGGAAGAGATTCAGTAATTGTTTTTAACCATGTTTTAAAAAACTGGATCTGTGATGAACGCCATGTGAGATTTCCTTCTGATAATCCAGCCTTCCGTTTCTAAAAGTTTGGGTGAAAGATCTAGTATTTGATTGGCTTTATAAAACTCATTAGCAGATTATACTTTCACAAAAAGGTTCTCTTCAGTAGGTTCAAGAGTGTTGGGGAAAGTGTCTACTGCTCTTTAGGACCCAAAATATAGAAAAGACCCTAGAATGAGTCTTTGCAGGTTTCATTAATAGTAGTGTATTCGTGATACAGTCTCTGGTTTTGGTAATTGTAGAGAACTTGGATCCGAGCTAAAGCTGCTAAGATAACATCTCAAACAAATAGAAGTCCTATGAGTGTCCGAGCTGTTGCTGCCACTGCTGGCACTAAAAATGCGCTACGTTTATATAAACCAAGCACTCAATTATCTTGAGATTATGTTCAATTATGAATACTTCAATTATGAATACTTAGGAAAGTTATGTTATTAGATTATTGTCTGGAAGTCTAGCTTTTAGTAGAGAGCTATACATATATAAGCTTAAACTCATGAGTATTTGTTATCTTTACCTATGTACCTCAATAATTAGATTATACATATACTAGTTAGTGTTTAAGCCCGTTACATTAACGGGTGCTAGAATAGATGTGTCTGTCTTTCTTTCTGTCGCTCTCTCTCCTTGGCCGCTGTCTGTCTTTCTCTCTCTCTCTTTGGCCACTGGCTGGCTGGCTGTATTTCCTTCTGTCACTCTCTCTGAATGTCTGTCTTTCTCTCTCTCTCTCCTTGGCCGCTGTCTGTGTGTCTTTCTTTCTCTCGTTGGCCACTGTGTGTCTGTTTTTCTGTCTCTTTCTCTCTCTCGTTGGCCTCTTACTTTCTGTCTCTCTCTCTCCTTGGCCGCTGTCTGTGTGTTTTTCTGTCTCTTTCTCTCTCCTTGGCCGCTGTCTGTGTCTCTTTCTCTCTCCTTGGCCGCTGTCTGTGTCTCTTTCTCTCTCCTTGGCCGCTGTCTGTGTCTCTTTCTCTCCTTGGCCGCTGTCTGTGTGTCTTTCTGTCTCTTTCTCTCTCTCTCTCCTTGGCCGCTGTCTGTGTGTCTTTCTGTCTCTTTCTCTCTCTCTCTCCTTGGCTGCTGTCTGTGTATCTGTCTTTCTCTCTCTCTCTCCTTGGCCGCTGTCTGCGTGTCTTTCTGTCTCTTTCCTTGGCCACTGTCTGTGTGTGTGTCTCTCTCTCGCCTTGGCCGCTGTCTTTCTGTCTCTCTCTCTCTCTCCTTGGCCACTGTCTGTGTGTGTGTGTCTCTTTCTCCTTGGCCGCTGTCTGTCTGACTCTCTCCCCTTGGCCGCTGTCTGTGTGTCTTTCTTTGTCTCTCACTCTCTCTCTGTGGCTGTCTGTCTCTTGCCCTCCCCCTCCCAACGAACTGAAATTCAGAGGTAAGGGGTGTTGGTTCGCCACCGGGCAGGCAGAGAGCGCGGCTTCTGCAAGCTGCAACGGTGCTCTGACCCAGAGTGGAGGCAGAGGAGAAGACCGTGCGACCAGGGAGCAGCAGTGGTTATGGTCTTCCCTCCCCTAGCTCGGTCGCTGCCACCTCCTCTTTTTCTCCCCAGTGTTAGCTCCGAACGTGCGCACGCGCCACACCCTTTAACATTTCTCTGCCGGCCATGGAGCTACAGATCACGCAGGTAGGAGTGCGTATGCGCGCTTAGGGTTTTATTATTATTGATAGTTATAGGAATACACAGTGTGATATGGTGTGTCATACATTTAATAGGGAGTAGTGGATGCAAAAAAATATAGTGTGCTATCAGTGTTTATAAAATTTGGGATCCAGTTAGTATTTTTTGCTTGTTTTAAGTATTACAAAAGGATAATGATGCCTACAGTATTGTTTTGTAATGGGAAATGTATATTCACAAATTATTGGTTTGAGTAATTTGATCATGTTTGCTAGATAAAATAATTTGAGCTAAAAATAACAATTCTCCAAATTTAAAATGTATACTATATAGATTTACAAGGTGTTTTTGTTTTTAATTGTCCATCAGGCACTAAAACCAAGTGCGAATATATCAAACCTGAAAAAGTGGAACTACTACATGGAAGAGACCATTGCAACAGGTCCTTCCTATGACTGGGCAATGGCTTCTGCAAGATTCAGTAGCATAGAGGAAGCTGATCAGGTTGAGGACATAGTGCCACAAAGTAAAAGGAAAATAGTGTGGCCATGTTATGATGAGATCAGCAAGGTACAGCCTGATGCAATCACCAGCCTCTTGCATGTGAGTACCCAAGTAAACAAAGAGATGTTATCCAGCACCTACTGGTGGGAAAAAAAAAAAAAAAAAGCTGCCTTAGGACATCTAAGGCAGCTTTTTTACCACCAGAACAACACTTTATACAAGTGAAAGGAGTTTGGTAGGGGGGAGAGGGGGAGATTGTGTTTTCCACAAATGTTGCTTATTGACAGGAAATAGTCTAACCCAGCATTTAACTCTAAAGGTCAGATTCTTTGTTACACATCCAGGGCATATTATACTTACTTTTTCCTCCAAAACAAATAAGTTTCTCTAATACATTTCCTTCTTTTATTACAGTTTGTTAGCTTGACTTGTAAAAGGACAGTGAATGTTAATGTTGGCCGTGCACGTTGCTAATGTCCGCATGGCTCCCATGTTTTTCAGCACTGGAAAACATTCAAGCCTTATCATTTTCATACAGCAGGTGGTAATGAGACGTTTGTATGTAAGATGCTCTGAATCAGAACACTGTCTCCAAGAAACAAATATTTGTATTGCCTGCAGGAAATTGAAAGATTGGAGAACAAATTAAGTCAGACTCCTGAGAGGTGGCAGCTGTTGTGGGAAAAGGCAAAAGGGAATCTTAAGGAAAATGGAAGACAAGAAAAAGTAAGTAGCAGAAGACACCGTGTAAGCTCATGAATTAAGCTGAAAAGGAAGAAAAACTTCATAATGACACAGCAGTGAAATAGGTTAAAGCAGGCTCAGGGTCTTGTGAACGCCTCAGAGCTACCTAATAGTTTTCATCATCCTAATTTGTGGCAACACTTCAGCAAGGCTTAGAAACCACAGGAAGTTCATGGAAGCTGCCATGATTTTCCCATTTCTATGGTTCTGTTGA
This sequence comes from Geotrypetes seraphini, assembly GCF_902459505.1. Lineage (NCBI taxonomy): Eukaryota > Metazoa > Chordata > Amphibia > Gymnophiona > Dermophiidae > Geotrypetes > Geotrypetes seraphini. The sequence goes on from NC_047102.1 coordinate 18,223,849, forward strand.
AACATAGAAACATGACTGCAGATAAAGGCCAAATGGCCCTTCCAGTATGCCCATCTCTTAAGTTTGTACCTGAAGCAGTGGAGGGTTTATAGCATTGGAGGGATCTGAAACCTGGATTTCCTGGTTTATTCAATAGGCTGCTCTAACCACTTTAGATTAAAAAAAAATAAAAATTTCAGGAACTTGCCTGCAACCCCTTTTAAGAAGGACACTCTGTCACTATAGTTCTGTCAAATGGAAAGCAAGCATAATAATTATGACTGATGGCTACGAACAATGCAAGCAAGATAGTCACTTGAATGGGCTTGTAGATTCAGTTCCTAAAATGTTTTGTGATTACACCTTTAAATATTAATTATTAAGACAGTTCAATGTCATGGGTTGTGGACTTGATATAGCAGCTTTCTGTGGTACAACTAAAATGGTTCACATATGCTATGCAGGAACTTTCTCTGTCCCTACTGGGCTGGGTTTTGTACCTGGGTCAATGGAGAGTTAAGTGACTTGCCCAGGGTCACAGGGAGCTGCAGGGAGACTTGACTCCAGGTTCTCAGCCCACTGCTCCTCACTTCAGTGTCAGTCCTGTAATCCTGCTGCATGCGTGACTGTCCATTAAGGAGCCTGAGGGAAGACATCCTCGTCTTTCAATGGATGTACCTGGTGGCGTAGTCAAGCTGGGGTGGTACAATGAAAACAGAGGCGGCCCTGCTTTTCGTAACCCCTAATGATTTTTGTGAATGAAGCCCAATATGGTCCAAAATCCCCAAATTAGGCGACCGACAAACTGAGTTAAAAGTACATTGTTTGAACTTTTCTATTTCCTTTTTTTTTTTTTTAATTATTAGAGAAATCGATCTGGGTTGATGTCTACCAACCTGTCATCCTATCAGAAACAGTCCATGGTGCATTTGCCAGACAGTGGCCTAGGCGAAGAACAACTTACTAGTGCCTCCCCATCCAATGGGGTAGACGGAAGATCAGCAACCCTGTACAACCATTTTACATCAAAGAATGATGAAAACAGGTAGATTGCTATTAATAAGTCTGGATTTTCAAGATTGCCACACCTATATAATGAACCATTAATTAGCGGAATTGTTTACAAATACAACCCAGTAATCCAATCTAGTGGTTCTAATTTATTTATATATTTTAAAATTTTATGTACTGTTTAAACCTAAACGGTTTACATAATTTTACATACATAATTCTATAAAACAAGTAAAATCAGACAAAACCAAATTATCCTCAGAAAATCAACTCTTAAGAAATGAAAGCCAAAAAGGATCATAGGAAAATTCTTCAACAAGCAGCAAAAATAAAGGATCATTATCTAGAATAACTGCGTTTTGAGTAGTTTTCTAAAGCTGCCATTTTCATAATTGGCTGATAAGTCCAAATAGTACACCATTAAATATATCCCACTAGTAAATCGTGATATCTTGAGACTAAATTTATTTTCCTACTACCTCATTTATCTTAAGGATTGCCATAAGGGCAAAAAGCCTCAGAATCTGGAGCTGTATACTCAATCGAGGTTTAAAATGGGACACGTCACTTTGCGCCTGCTGAAATCATTGGCAAAGAAAACCCTTATTATTTTTTTTAATTCAATTAGTTCTATCTTTATTCCTATTTTCCGGCAATATACTCATTTAAAATAAACTAAACTTTTTTAACTTATATATCCTTAGTCAGTTAGTGTGATTGAATAAATGCAGGGAAGTCATACAGTTCAAACCACTATGCCTCAAGCACAATCACGCATTCCAAGACCAGCAGTATAACCGTCTAAGAACAATTCTTCACTGAACTCTACTATGAAACTTATCTCAGGTTTTCTTTATCGACTCCTACGGTGTCTTCAATACATTTCTTAGCTTCACAGTATGTCCTGACCCTCCGGCGCTATGTTGTAACCGACATGACCAGGACGTATCTCACTCCTGCTGCAACAGGGTAAATCTTCGATAAACAGCATCTCTATAAACACAAAGGATTTTAGTTAGCCATTTATTGTTTTATAGATATTTTTACTACCTGCAAGCTCTCATACTTAACCTTCAATGCAGCATTGCTGAGGCCGACCTAGTCACATGTCTTTATATTCACCTTACGATTGGTTTATATTATTGGCAAGTTCTAAAACTTTTTATCCATCATTTGTTCTTTACATATGTCCCAATTTCCACAATGTATATTTCTAGCAAATGTCTGTTCAAAAGTTATAACATCTTTTTTTCTAATTAAGCATTTTACTATCAGAACCGGGATTCCACACAGTCAATAAATTTGACATCAAACAAATCTCTATGCTCTTTCCTTTTCTTTTTAGTTTTCTTGCTAATTTTCTTTTTCAAGTTTCTTTATTCTTTTTCCTATTAATTTATCTCCGTGTATCACTACAAAGATATTATCCTTATTTTATTGCTCTATCATGGATGGTCTTTAATAAAAATGTTGCCATTCCATATGATATTAAGGATTTCAATCAGAAAATCCATCTCTTATTCCTTTGGGCTAGAAATATTTTATATTCCCCTCCTCCCCTGTGATATACCCAGGGCTCAATTCCAACCCACCCCCTCAAAAAAAAAAATAAAAAACAACCCAAGATGTTCAGCAAAACACTCAAGCAAATCATGCCTCGCAAACCGAGCGTTGACTCGATTTGCGAGTCCCCCGCCCTCCGATCTGACACCGGCGCCTGAAGATCCTGCTGCTGGGCTAGGCTGGGCCTTGAGCATCTGTGCATACTCAAGAAGACCTTCTGGCTCTCACTCAAGGCCCAGTCCCCATCAGCAAGAGGCAGGATCTGGAGGTATCTTCAGGCACCGGCATGTCCTATGGGTTGGCGCTGCATGCCAGTGCCAGATTGGGTGGGCGATGCCGGTTCTTGGGGGTGGTGGTGGAAGCGTGCCCATGGCCTCGGGGGGGGGGGGGGAGGGGGAACCAATCAAGTCAGTTTCCCTTCCTAAGGGGATACGAGCACTTTGGTTTACGAGCATGCTTCTGGAACGAATTATGCTCGCAAACCAAGGTTCCACTGTATTAAACTGATATGAATATCTTGGTTTCACTTGAAGTCAACAGTATATTTCTGCTAGAAATATATCTACTTTGGATGAAACCAGCATATAAAAATAGAAACGACATTTATCAGTTCAGGTGACATATAAATAAATGAAACCTACTCCTGTTGAACAAAGCTACTAGAGTGAGATCACCTATAAACTATTTTGTAACATTAACTATACGGTGGAGAAAAAAAGCCTCAGAAACAACAGCAGCAAAGAGCAGCTTAACCGCTAACATCAAATCATGGGCATAAACCCTCCCCCCCTTCAAAATTCAGTCCATCTTGCAATGTACATAGGCAACTCACAAACTCAACATATTAGTGTTTCGGCCCAAAGGCCTGCATCAGGGGTCTATAATATAAAACCATAAATATATGGACAAACACACTAATTACAAAACATATATACTGACAATAAAACATATACAAAAAAACTTTAAAAACATTAAAAAAATATTGAAAGCAAAAATGAAGGCGTAATGGCCATACAAATGTAATCATAAAAAATGAATTAGCATAACACATCGGCTCATATGACTTTAGAGGTGAATTTTATTCTGTCTCTACCAAAGTAACTGCTTTTAAAGAAGACATTAGTATGTACACTGATGTATCAGAATTTATCTTCCTCTGGGGGACTAGAAGATGTCAGATTGCTGTCATAGACAGAAATACATTGTACTATTATTTCTTTTCAGGTCTTTTGAAGGTATCCTTTACAAAAGAGGAGCATTGCTGAAAGGTTGGAAACCGCGCTGGTTTGTACTAGATGTAACAAAACACCAGGTGAGGCTTCCAGAATGTGATGATCATGCACATATTATTTATGAGATTTGATAAAGCAGGAAAAATGCACCAATGTGGAAAATAGGACTGCAGTAGCTGTTCTGGCTGTTGCATAAAAATAAATGCATGCAAGACATGGTATTCATAAAATATTTTAACTAATACCACCTAATCTGACCCAGTCAGCCAGAAGCGTTCAAAGTGGTTAATAAGCAAGTGTTGTATGTTTAACAATATCTGCACCATCTGTAATGACATTTCATTTAAATACTCACTTTACTGCTTTCCCCTTGAATAGCATAATGCCACTGGTCAAGATTTGATGTTTGCTTCCAAATCAGATGTCTTCTCCTCTTCATTTTGGGTTAAAACCCAGACCACTGTTTTGCCATTTCCTCCCACTTCGACATCTCTGCTGCAATTTTCATTCTCTCCTCTTATGACAATCAAATCAAAAGTTTAAAAAATAGCACAATTATGTTTAATGTCTTAACCCTCACACTTTGTAAATTGTTGAAATAAGATGCATTTAACATACCTAAAATAATAATGTATGTGGTCCGATTTCTTTGCTGTATAATGATGAATTAAGTAGCATAGCCAATGGGAAATAGATTATTTTAGAAAAATATCAAGCCCTCAACCTCAGTATTCAATACCATATGTTAATTTTATAACACTCAAAAAAATATGAAAAACTCTACTTCAATTAGGTGATCTTCATATTAATGCAGAATAACCTTATAATATTTTTTAATTAAAATTTTTTTAAATATATAAATACATACAAAAAATGTGTGTGTGAAAAGCTCAGACCCAATTCTAGTGATTAAACACGTAAGTTGATCACAGCTGATCACCATCTCATACCACTGCATACAGACACAAATCTCACATTTTAATTTATCAGCCTATACTTATCTTAAGCAGTGGAGTTGCTGGGACCCGTCCCATAGCCGCTCCGGTCTTAAAGCCTTGTGATGATACTAACACTGTGTCATATTTCACTCGACTTGAGTTTCACGAATTGGAGCTTCTTCAGGAGGGACACTGCAACAAATATATACACAAAATAAGCCAGAACATAAACTGAGACAAAGAAACCCCCCCATAGTGGGCTAACTACACCACTGATAATAAAACCCTCTGCCCTAAATCATATTATCATCATTCGTACTACTATTATAATGCTTAACACTACCTTTTTATATTTTGATGTCTTTAGGAAGGTTTAGTTTCCATTAACTTCTAGCATAAACTCCAATATTTTCTCTTATTCAGTTTGCCTCATTACATAATATTATGGCATATTTGCTCCTAGTAAAGAAAGAAATCAAATCTAATACTTTCTAGGATGACTTAGAGATTACTGTGCCCATAACGTTGCGTTCACATGCTGCATTTCATAGCTAGATTCCCATTCCTCCCTCTTCTAGCTGAGGTACTATGACTCAGGCGAGGACACCAGCTGTAAAGGGCACATTGACCTGGCAGAGGTAGAAACTGTCATGCCTGCGGCAGCCACCATCGGCGCACCAAAGCACGCAAGTGAAAAAGCTTTTTTTGATGTAAGTAAAAAATAATTCAATGTGTAAATTCTTTAATGTCTTCCTTAAAATATGTAGTAACATAGTAGATGATGGAAGGAAAAAGACCAAATATCCATCCAGTCTGCCTAATTTTTCTTGCATAGCGCCAATTTGGTTCCATTTTGTACCCTTATCAGCATACGAGTACGTGGTATCTTTTTTAAGGGTCCTTTTATTAAGGTACACTAATTGAATTAATGGGCTGCATGGCATTTAGTATACCTTAGTAAGAGGACCTCTACTGCAAAAAATAAATAAAAGCAGAATCAACATGGTCTGGTTTTCAAGCTCCTCTACAGTCCTGCTACCAAACCAGACCCTAGATATGACGCCTCTTTTTTTAAGTTATAACCTGTTGATATTTGGAGCACAGCCTAGCTTCATTAGATAAGATAATACATTGAGAAGAGGAATAAGCAAAGGGTTTCTGGTGTTTAAACAGGATTAAAACAGCATTGGTTTTATTCAACAAGATAAAAAGAGGTTCAATTATGCACAGCAATTTGAAGCTAGCCAACAAACTTAAAAAAAAAAAAATAGAATGTACCTGTTTCACAGATTATAAAGTGTATACAATAAGGATTTTAAAAAATCATGTTACCTATTATAACATATTAAGACGGCTTTAGAACTCTATTAAAATCAGTACAGAAGCCCTCAGCTTAGTACAGGTTAGCGAAATTAAGTGGAGATTAGACTGTCAGGTTAAAAACCAGGCAGTGGCATAGGGCATCAGCACCTCTTCTTCTCTCCACCCTCCACCCCACCTCTTTAAATGTTCACCAGTGCAAGCAGCATCTTCCACTTGATGCTCGCACCTGCCTCTACTCCCTTCTGGTGTCACGTTCTGGTTGCAGGACCAGGACGTGATGTCAGAAGAGAGCCAAGGCCGGCACGAGCAGCAAGTGGAAGATGCGGCTTGCACTGGTGAACATGGTAGGGGCATGGAGGCGCTCAAGGGGCAAAGAGGTGGTGGGGCACACGGTGCCACTGGAACCAGGGAGGCCAAGATCCAAATCACCTGCCTTGTGACCTTGGGCCTGAATTAGGAAAATGAGGGTAATTAATCTAAAATCCAAATACAGTTCCAAGAAATACTTGTTTCTTTACAAATTCATAATTTTAGAAATGACCCTCAGCCACTGCTGCTGTAGTGCCTTGGATGAATTTTTTCACAAAGGTGATTAATAAATCCCAATAAATAAGTAAATATACTCCCATTGGAAGTCAAAACTGTGCTACAAGCCAAGGTCCCTTGGTTGGTCTGCATTAAGGATCTGATATTTAGGGTTGGAATGATAAGACACATTTCTGATAATAATAGTACCCCCGCACCCTGTAGCAAGGGCAACAGTTTACAGACTGAGTTCCGATGCGCACAGCACGTGCAAAAGAATAAATCCAGTGACTGAAATGTTAAAAGAATATTCCTTGTGTGTACAGAAAATGGCAAGGCAGAGACCACAGCCCCTTCAAGAAAAAAAAAATAGCCCGAATGATAATTAAAAACAGACGGACTAACTTTAAACATGCATTCTTTCAAGCTGCAGAAATCTCAGGGTTCATTTCCAGATACCCCCCCGGGATGTTTAAGAACAAGGCTGGAGTCTTTGACATTCCAATAGACCAGGACATCTTCTGGGAGTAATGTGGGAAGTGTAAAAATAGAAATCTTGCGCTGTGTGACTCAGCTAGAAGACACAAGCCTAAGACTTGCACGGCTAGGATCTAATCTCAGATTTAATTATTCTATATGACACAGTAATTGCTTAAATATATATTGTGCAACAGAGACACACTTTATTGGGTTATCTGTGGTAACATGCCAGAATGTCCCACTTGCTTTAACTGAAGTCACTTGCCTTGGTGCTTAGTGGTTTCATGTTCTACCACAGATGGCATGTGTCCCTTCCACAGTGCCAGTCCTTTTCTGTTTATTTTCAGAGTATGATGCTGAAGCAGAAAAAATAGTTAATGTCTTATTAAAGAAATGACAATTTTGCATGAGGTGAAACTGTTTTATTTTAGTTTTGTGATTATGATAAACATACCGAGGGCCTCAAAATAGTACCTGGCGGGAAGTGAGTCTGAGACCACTGATATACACTGACATTGTACCAAGTTACCCCACATCGTCTTAAGATATTGTTGTAACAAAGATGCCCATCTCCAGACAGCCTGGGTAGTGTGGAAGTGGGTAAGAGCAACCTGCCAGAAAGAAAAGAAGCATTCACAATAAAAACCTTGGGACAACCGCTAACCAAGGTGTAATCTGCCTATATTTTTGTCTGTGGTTTAAGCAAAGCTTTTGTTAATTTTTCTTTCTTTACAGGTTAAAACCAGTAAACGTGTCTATAATTTCTGTGCTCAGGATGCACAAAGTGCTCAGCAGTGGCTGGATAAGATTCAGAACTGTATTTCTGATGCTTAAATACAAGAAAACTGAAGCCAAGAGATGCGATTTATGGGGAAACAGCTTCTTACAAGTAAGATGTGCCATTGCAGAGAGGCAACCTCCCCTTTGAGGGCTAATGCTACTGATTCTTTTACACCATATCCATTTAAAAATCGGTGGCCATTGCCTTTGTTATACAGCTGAGATTTTGCCTATCATTTCTATTTCTGAGTAAAGGGAATACCACGGTCCATGCACTACTTGGCGTACAGGCTTCCATAAACAGACATGCCTCACCACTTCTCCCTGATAACATCTTCACAGGATGTATGGTGCTCTGCCACTCTGTTTTTTTCACTATGTAACTGTGACAGAACAGGAATCTATTTAAATCAGGGATTCTTCTGGCCAATCAAGGTCTTCACTAAACATCAGCAAAACGGAATTTGACAATAGGAAAATCCCAGTCGGCTGCCTTCTAGCCGAGGAAGGACAAGGCTTGAAATTATTTTTAGAATTCATCTTTTACTTTGCCTTATCTGAACATGAACAGATTATTGTAACCAGTAACCTCGATAGCCGTGATCTAACAGCTAAATATGCGGGATTACTTAAGCATTCCAAGACTTCTCAGTTTTGGGGGGACATTTATTATGTGGTGACTATCTTACAAATGAAACCTTTGCCCACACCCACAGTAACTATATTGGCATGGTGCAGCGCTGCGGTTTTAGGCGTAGGGGAAACTGGTTCTAAACCCTTTAATAAAAGAAATGGTGCTTTTGAATAAATTCTTTTAGACATTGCTATACCCTGTGAGCCCTGCAGAATACTGTTCCAATGGCATTTTGCTGTAATGAAGGATTTTCCAGTGGTACACTTGCTATTACTAAAAGGGAAACAGGCTACATTTCCTTTAGAATATGAATGGATTACTCATCTGGAACTAGCCTTGGAGCCAGCCTAGAGAGAGGCCAGATTAACACTAATTATTTTTCCATAATGAATACAAATGAGACTTTGAAAAGTAGCAGAAGCAGCCAACTTACAAACCACTTTGGGCATCGGTTTTGCAAGCGAACACTCAGTAGAGAAGTTTGTGGGAGGAGCTTGTGAAGTCTGTACTTAAGCTGCTGCTCTCTGCTCTATGTAAAGGAGTGACTAAAGCAAAAAATATAAATGCACTAAACAGTCATATAAGCATTTGCACTTAAGTGTTAATTATAATACATTCCCAGTACACAGAACAGCAGGGCTCATGCAGCTCCACTATATGAAGTATGTACAGAATGTCATTTGTGTGATGTAATTTTGATACTTAAAAACTTTTGCACATAAAATTGTAAGAAATGTTTTTTATATATATTTTTTATTAGATTTGGTTATGTGGTTGACTTAAAAGTCTTTAAAGAATGTTGTCCATAGCCAAAGTCAAATAGACGTTTTAGGAACAAGCATGTGTGATATTAACTGGAGTTATAAGACATTAAATGCATTATGTTTGGAAATGTTAATACTGTATGTTTCACATCTAATGTTAAAGTTTGTACTGTGTCTGTATATATATGTATATATATATGGTGGGGAGGGGGTTTAATTTGAAACGCTAATCTGACTTCATGTATATAATTTGAGTTGAATGGTTTATGCCTGAAAAAAAAGGTCAGTTTTAAGTTTAAACAAAACACTGTCTTTGAATGGAAAAAGAAATACAGCTGTTTGCATTCTGTAACATAGGTAGCCTGAAGAATTTTCTCCATTTTTGCACCTTGTTATTTTTTTTCTTACATATGAAGTATGTTTTTCATGTACTTGTTTAAAAAAAAGACAAAACTTATCCTATTGTTATGGAGATGACCCCGACGATATATGCACCACCCTGCTTATTTTGTTACTAGGTTATTCTAACAATTGTATGTGTTTGTTATATGACCTGTGTATGCTGTCTTGTAATAAATGTACCTCAAGGGATGTATCTTACCCTAAATAAAATATTTTTTAAAAATAGAAATCTGTTTGACATCAGTGGCTTCAGTACTCCATTTGTTATGAATATTCTAACCAGTAAGCCTACTGGGGAGTCTTTGAGGGCTGGCTGGAACCACCCTGTCTGCTATCCAGAACATAACTACTAGCAAAACAGTTACAGGTTTACATTTATTAAGCTGTTTGATATAACAGCAAGTCCAACAAACAGAGCACAGCAGTTAACAAAATATAATAAGGAAAAGAAACACCATTAGTAATGTTATACAGAACAACAATAGGAAATGGCGACAAATTGACCTGAACGGTCCATCCAGTCTGCCCATTAGGTGTGAAAAAGCCTGTAGGGAATGTAGAAAGAGCAGATGATTCCAGACGGTTTTTACACTACTATTGTAGCAAAAAAAAACAACAACAACCAATTATAAAGTTATGTTGGGGAGGTTTGGGGAGTAAATGATAAAATGCGAAATGGAGGAATTGGGATCTGTTCAACGAGGCGCACATGTGGCTCCTGTTCTTTGTAGGGGACCTTCCTAGTTTCTGCTGTATTCTTTGTATGTTTGACTCACCCCACTTGTTGCCTTACAGGTCTGCTCTGGTATTGTATATCTTTTGGTTGGTGTTTACATGCTTTGTATTGCTTATTGTTGCCTGTTTCCTTCTGATTCCTTAATAAAAATGATTAAAAATAAATAAATTAGCAATAAACAAAAAAATGTACAAATACATCTACAACGAACTCCTCATCAAGCAGCTGATGATCTAAAATGCAAAGTAACTTCTCAAAAGGGGGCTTTCATCCCCCCAACCGGTCTGATGGGTCCCCATTTAGCTGACAATGCTACAAAGGCAGCATTTACAACCCAAGTACAGGGGAGAGTGTCATGGTGTTTGGTCACTAGGTGTCACCCTTAAACAAGATTCAGAGCCTATGATCGCTGGACTGTCACCATAGCTGAATCATTACTGCAATGCCTCAGACAGGTATAGTGGGAGACATTTTCAATATGGTGTCTAAATCAGAGTTTACAACTACACTCGCCTATTCTCAGGGTTCTAAACCCCAAAATTTTGAAAAAGCAGAATTTAAAGTATGTCCATAGCCACATAGCCCTCTAGAACACAAAAAAACATACTAGTAGGCAAAACCCTTATAAATAGTTTTATATCAAAACTTCAGAGGTGTCACTCAAGGCTGTTATCCTGTCATTGCCAAGAGATTTACACACCAACCTCCTCATAAGTTTTGAATACATTTTTTAATCTTTAATCTTTAAGATATAAATAATTTTTTATATATACTAGTCCTTTTACTAAGGTGTGGTAGCCAATTTAGCACCCGCACCTTAGTAAAAGGACCCCGTAGTTTTAAACCCAAACCCCTCATTTATCTTTGTAAGGGTGAATAGAAAACATTTACTTATCTTAACTACAAACGTTCAAAACACATTCTGTCCGTCGGCCAAGGGGAGTGAATCCGACATGTTTCACCAGATGACAGCGGCTTTATCAAGGATTCCCCCTGCAACAGAACACAAGCTAGCATCAAAACTAAATACTTTTTCAAAATATTAACCCACATACAACATTCTCACTTCAACATGCCAAATCAACTGGATGCCCCAAGGTTCCGGACATACCCCCTTCTTATAACTTCCTTTCAACTGCTGTCATTATCCCTCTCACACCCAAACAAGGAAGATCAGATTAAATTAAAATCCATTCTATCGCTTGATGTAACCCATAGGATACTACAGGGGAGGGGGGGCAGGATGGTGGACAGCCATGGGCACCAGCACTTTGCCAATCATGTCCTCCTTCCCCTGTACCTCTTTAAATCTTTGAGCAACTTCTCCAGCCTGCTTCCTTTCTAAAATCACTTCTGGGTCACAGGGCCAGGAAATAACATCACTTCTGGGTCACAGGGCCGGGAAGTGACATCAGATGGAAAGCCAACGCTGGTGTGAGTAACAGGCCAAAGAAGCTGCTCCTGCTGGTGAAGATTTAAGGAATATATAAGCAAGGAATACAATTGTAGATCCCTCTCATAAAAATCCAGAATTACATCAACTTGAACCCCATCCAAATTTCTCAGAGCCTCAAAAATACTATAGCGCTACTAGACATACATCAAACCACAGAAGGGACAGTCCCTGTTCAAAAGAGCTTACAATCTAGTCAAGACAAACTGGACAATGAGCTAAAACTCTTTATAGTTTATAAATCTTTTCTTTAACTGTTAAAGGAAAGATTTATAAACTATAAAGAGTTTTACCTCATGCAAAATTGTCATTTCTTTAATAAGACATTAACTATTTTTTCTGTGGCCTCCAAGTACCCTATTTTTTTTGCGGCCCTCAGAGTTAAAGTTTAACATCTTTCCTTTTCCTTTGAATTAACAAAAGAAAGATTATAATAGTTATAACAGGCATCCACAACCGCCTTCAGCTCTCACCTCTTCCAGCACTGGACACACGCACAAGCTGCACTGCCTCCAACCATTGCCCACCTCACTTCTGTAACCTCACACAAGCGCATTCCTGCATCTGCAGGCGATTGGTCTCCACCTCCCAATCATGTACAGAAGCAGGAAAGCACTTGTGTGAGGTTACAGTGACCGCCGGACACTTGTGGAGTGGACAATCGTGTACAGACAGAGGGCCTCAAAATAGTACCTGGCGGGCCACAAGATTAAGACCGCTGCTCTTAGAACTACAGTTTCTGTTCAGTTCGTCAAACTAAATCCAACTACAAAACTTTTGGGCAGCTTTTTTTTTTTTTTTTTTACAGCTATACTGGGTTTTCTTGTTATGTCCAGCCACATGCAAGGCATTCAGTAAACACATAATAACCAGACCTATGAAAAAATTAAATGACTATGCATAAGTCATGACAGCAAGATAGACCATGTAAGGCACTGTACGTTAACCACGTTAACTGGGACAAAAGGTCAGGCACAAATCTATAAATACAGCAGGCTATTGCCACAGTGGGATAGATAAATGATTTTGGCAACCAAAAAGCACTCATTTTCACCAATAAAATACGCATTCAAACTCCATCCATTGGATCAGCTTGTCATAGAGGAATGTAAGAAAATGATTTGTTCCAATAAAACACTTAGCTCCAGTCATCACCTAACACATGGCTGGTCAAATATTGATGAATATGGTACATTCTTTCAGCATGAAATTTCAAAAACACATAGCTATCTGCAGTGACGTTACAAATTTGAGCCCAGGAGTGTACATATTACAGCTGCCCATGTATCTTCTAAATTAAAGTGTCACGTGGAAGCAACAGCAGTGCACTATAGCAGAATTTTTTTTAAGCCCACAGAACAAGCAAAAATGTTCAAGGACTGTGATTAGAAAAATGAAATTACATCCGAGCAAAAAGCTTGTGTCCTAAACTTACATGTAACTTGACATTCAGTTCATCCAAATCTACTACATTTCCAGGGATTTTTAGACAAATATCCAACATCACATGAGTTCTACTTGAAAACAAGAATACCAATGATAGCTTCAGCATCTAAACCGTTTCTTTTTTTAGTTTAAATATATTTGTTGGTGAAGCATTCAGCCGTTCCAAACACAACTAGTACATTTAAGAACATAAGAACATAAGAACTGCCATCTCCGGATCAGACCCATGGTCCATCGAGTCCGGCGATCCGCACACGCGGAGGCCCAGTCAGGTATACACCTGATGTAGTTTTACCACCCATATCCCTCTATGCCTCTCATAAGGAGATGTGCATCTAATTTGCCTTTGAATCCTAGCACAGTGGATTCCTTAATAACCTCCTGTGGAAGAGCATTCCAGGCGTTCACCACTCGCTGCGTAAAGCAGAACCTCCTGACATTTGTCCTGGACTTGTCCCCCCTTAGCTTTAAACCATGTCCTCTTGCCCGTGTCACGTTGGACAGTGTAAATAATTTGTTTTTCTGCTCTATTTTATCGATGTCTTTCAATATTTTGAACGTCTCTATCATGTCCCCTCGCAGCCTCCTCTTCTCAAGGGAGAACAGTCCTAGTTTCTTGAGTCGTTCCTCATATTCCAAGTTCTCCATACCTCTTATTAGCTTCGTTGCTCGTCTCTGCACCCTCTCCAGCAGTTTTATATCCCTCTTTAGTTTGGGAGACCAATGTTGGACACAGTATTCCAAGTGTGGTCTGACCATTGCTCTATAAAGCGGCATTATGACTTTCTCCGATCTGCTCATGATTCCTTTCTTTATCATTCCTAACATTCTGTTCGCTTTCTTTGCCGCTGCCGCGCATTGTGCCGACGGCTTCAGGGTCCTATCTATCAGTACACCCAGGTCCCTTTCTTGTTCGCTCTTACCAAGAGTTGCTCCTGACATTCTATACTCGTGTTCCTTATTCTTACTGCCTAAATGCATTACTTTGCATTTCTCCACGTTGAACTTCATCTGCCATTGCTCTGCCCATTTCTCTAACTGATACAAGTCGCTCTGGAGTTCTTCGCTATCTTTCTGCGTTCTGATTGTCCGGCATAGCTTTGTGTCGTCTGCAAACTTAATGATCTCACTGGATATTCCGTCTTCAAGGTCATTGATATAAATGTTAAATAGGATCGGCCCAAGTACCGAGCCCTGGGGCACACCACTAGTCACTTTCTCCCAGTCTGAGAACTTCCCATTTATGCCCACTCTCTGCTTCCTGTTTTCCAGCCATTTGCCTATCCACCTGTGTATATCTCCCTCTATTCCATGGCATTGTAGTTTCCTGAGAAGTCTTTCATGCGGAACTTTGTCGAATGCCTTCTGGAAGTCCAAATATATTATGTCCACCGGCATTCCACTATCAATTTGCTTGTTCACGGTCTCAAAAAATTGAAGCAAATTCGTTAAACATGATTTCCCTTTCCTGAACCCATCTATTACCACCAGTGAATTTAGCACCTTTAAATCCTTCTCCTCTTCATCCTCCCCCCCCCCATTAATCCATACTTCTGTTTATGCACCATACAAATCGGGAAGATTTGGGTTCTTATAGGCTCATAAATTCTAATCAACAAATGTGCTAAGATACTAATGGAAGAGGACTGATGCCCCTAAATATATACATCAGGCAGAAACCAATTATGAAAATAAAGGGGAGGGCCCAAGAAAAGGAAAGAAGTGGTGAAAAAGACCTTAGTTAAAAAAAATTTCAAAAACTGCACTTATACAAACAATATTGTCTAATTTTTCAGCAGGTGCTCTTCCAAGTTCACATTATGCAATGTCCTGATCCCAAGGTTTAAATCAGTCTCTTCCCTTTTTCTTGATCATAATAGTCTGTATGTACATCATTCACCCCCTCCTTTTTTCCAAAATTGCAAACTTTACGTTTTTCTATTTTGTATTTCAGGGCTACAGGCTCCCCATGCTTCTCTGAAAGACTTTATAACTCCTCTTCCCCTTTCCATCTCCAGTTCGTGGAGGATTCCATCTGTATCCCATAGTTAATGTGTATGACAGGGGATTAAAACTGGCCCTCTTATCATCACTTGCCACCATTACATTGAGAATATGATTATGTGCCCTTGGTGGCAATCTTGAATATATGGGACCTCTCTGCCTTGAATGAAGGGTTAACAGAAGCTGAGCCCAGCTTTTCCACACATTAGGCAGATAGACTGAATAAAGGAATGGGATATAGAAGGAGGCTTAGAAAGGACGGAGGGTGGAGCTAGTGTTGGTTCAGGATGGATAGTAACAAGGCATCGTATGGTAGAGATTAGTGGGGATGAGGAAGGGATTGGTGCAGAAAAGGGGTGGGGCTA
The DNA here is from genome assembly GCF_902459505.1 of Geotrypetes seraphini. NCBI lineage: Eukaryota > Metazoa > Chordata > Amphibia > Gymnophiona > Dermophiidae > Geotrypetes > Geotrypetes seraphini. The sequence continues at coordinate 18,239,484 of NC_047102.1, forward strand.
ATGCTAAATGAGATTTGGCAGGCTTTTGGCCATTTGGGGCAGAGGGTGGTGGAAGGTAGCAGGAGGTGGTGGTGTATGAAGTGTCTTCCTTCTCGCCCTGTTTTTTTCAAGTTTCAATTTATTTGATATTCCGCAAATACAACCATAGTTAGTCTAAGCGGTTGGAGTCTATTGATATAGATTTAACAGGGTTTCTTGAGGACTCACAAGAATTAATATCATCTAGGGCCATCCTACTTGTTGTATTTCAGAGTGAGAAAGATAAGGCACTCATCATGAAGCTCTATTTTTCCAAATAAGAATGCCTTATTTTGTGGAGCAAAGATACAGATTTTTTCCGATGTGGCAAGATCAACCCAACTAAGAAGGAAAGGTTTTTTTAGCCTTAAAATCTCAAGTTGTGGAGATGGGAGCTACCTTCTTCTTGAAGTTTCCCTGCAAATGTTTAGTTACTTTTCAAAGTAAAGATTACATTTTGTGGGACCCTGTTCAGTTAACACAATTTCTTGATCAAAAATGATGATTTTGAGTTTTCTTTTGAGGCAGCCGTTTTCTAAATGAGGAGTACAGTGTTTCCCCAGTGGTTCGCGGTCCGGGTCATTCGCGGTATTTTCTGACCGCAAACCGCCAACAAGGAGAGGGCAGCGGGAGAGGCAGGAGAGAACAGCCGGAGCGCCGCGAGTGCAGGAAATCACTCGCGGTACACTCCGACCGCCTCTTCCTGCACTAAGTCGGGCCTTAGCCAATCAGGAGCTGCGTGTCTGGTTTTCTGGCAGCATTTAGTCTTGTTTTCTAGGGAGAGGTGTTGATGACAGCAGTGCTCAGTTTGTCGGCAAGCTCCTCTTAGGGACATAAGTGCTGAGTCAACTACTTCTATGATGATCTTTGGATTCTTTTGCTGTATTTGAATGGGGCTATTATATTTAGGATTTGCTCACTGATTGTTTGCTAATGATTCAGAAGTCTTGGTCAGCATGACAACCATAATGCACCTTGTGGAAGTGAAATAGCCTGGGCTCAGGAAGGAGTAACCTGAACTCTAGCTAGAGTGCGTTACTACTTGTGTCTACCACTGAAGGCAAGGATTCACCAAGAAGTCTGTATCCAGCTTTAGCCGGAAGGGCAGCCAGAACTCCATGGAAGGGGGCTATTAGTCCTTGCATAGTTAGCACTGGTAAGCAGGAATCCAGAAACCAAGTAGGCCCGCCAGTGATCCTAGAATGTTTGGGAAAGGATTTGCTCCATGTCCTCACAGATTAACGAGGAGAATAGAAAAGAAACCGAACAGGACAAGAAACCAAGAGACCCGAAAACAGAAAACGAGATTTGAGAGGATAATCCAGTGCTTTCCTGCTAGAAGGTTTTGTGTTTCTCTTTACTTCAATTTTAACCATTTCATCTAAAGAAACATTTCAATAAATTGTGTTTGAATGCAGAAGATGACCTGGAACTGTGAGGTAAAAGGACTGTGACAGAGGAAGAAGGGCCTTGGTGAGTTCACGCTCCCTCCAACCAACATGGCCCCTGGAGGCAGGAGCATAAGGTTCTGCCCCAGCATATGCATGTTGTGAAGCTCCCCAGCCAACAGGGTATCGCATCTTGAACTACCAAATGAAAATCCCCAGTTGCAATCAATTTTGACTTTCTTTTTGGGTCAGTGGGGTTGTGGAGTCAGCAACTTTTATTTAGCAGAGCAGCAGAAAACCCCCAAAAAGCATCACCCTGTAAATTAGCATCATTAGATACAATATCTCATGCTGAATTTCAAAACACCAGATCTATTTTCAAAAACCTAACACCAAAGCTTAAGGATGCCAATCTGTGGAAAAGCGCATCTCCAATGCATTTCACTGCTAAACCATCTAAAGTCCTATGGCAAATAAACATTGCAAAAATATATCTGCAACTAAATTTATTTCTCCCCTCTCTACACGGCATCCTCCACGCAGGAAAACTGGGAAGATCCCTCCTCTCCAAAATCACGGGCCTTTGGAACGATCTCACTATCCCGCTGCGGAACCTGGGCTCCCTCCAACTATTCCGAAAACAACTGAAAACCTGGCTTTTCTCTAACATATAACATCTCTTCCTTTGTTTCATCCCCTATTTATATATCCCCTTGTAAATCTTTCCCCTCTCTCTTCCTATATTTTTAGCTTTGTAAACCGTGTCGAGCTCCACTCCCGTGGAGATGATGCGGTATATAAACTTAAGGTTTAGTTTAGTTTATTTAGTGTTAGCAATATAGTCAAGTGGACAATTTTATTCTCCGTCATAAATCTTATTCTTTCCATCAAGCAGTTACAAAAAATTAAGCATACACCTAATATTGTGGCGGTATAGAAGAATAAAGTTATTATTATTATTATTATTATCTTTGAATTCACTGTACTTTGGCCAATGGTTTTCATTATTTGTTCTCAAAGCTATTGTTGGTCTGAGATAGATCCCAAAACCTGGACTAAACCCAGAGGGTGTCTTCATTTTGTAATGGACTGTTCTTCCCATACCTTGGTTTTTTTCCTCAGCCAACCCAGTCCAAACTAACCCCCAAAGGAAAGATTTGTACATTTTCCATTTCACAAGCACTTGCGTAAATCATGGCAGAAAAGTCAATATTTCAAAGCTATGCAAAAGAGGAAACAAGAGGCCTGAATTTCAAAAATTACTAGTTGGCAGGAAACATGTTTTGCCGATGCTTGAATCTGATTAGTTTATATACCTGCTGGGGAAAAATGCTTTATTGGAAGCTAGATCAATCCCAGAGCCCAGTTTAAACTTCTGAGTAATCACAGAAAGAACAACAAAAAAAGATAAAAACAAAAGCTCAGAGTCATGGATAATTAATCTATTTACATGCTTCTATCCACGCTGCAAATAAGTTCCTGGACCTAGCTTTTGCCTCCCGCTTTCTGGGAAATATGCGTTTGTTTATTTCCTTTTTTTTTTTTTTTTTTTTTAATCAACGAATTTCATCTTTACAGGGTCAGTTTTCAAAGGTACTTCTGCAGGTAAACAGGTGTTTCCCAAAGGAAAATGATCTTTTTTGGAAATTACTTTGTATCTTGCAGAGAAATGAGGCAACAACAGGACAGAGCCTGAGAAACCACACATGGGAATTTCAGTTCCCAAGTTGTTTATCCTAAGAGAAATTCTGAATTTCCTTTGAAACTTAAGCTTACAAGCTCTCTGAAGGGTTTGCAGATCACCATCCTCCTTTGTAGCCAGCCATCTTCCATATAACTAACTCAAATATGGGCTGGCTTGGCAAGTGAGTTACATGCTGCCTTGCAAATCGGAATTCAATTTGTGAATCCTTATTCTGTTTCTCAGGCTCCAGCATTCAAAGGCCTGCAAAGAATGGAGGCCACCAGCCAGAATAGTGGTGGAAACTTAGACCCTTCTAGACTAGAGCAAGACACCAAGAGTGCTCATATATTACATTACATTAGTGTATTCTATCCCGCCAATACCTTTCAGTTCTAGGTGGTTTACAAAAATAATTGGCCTGATCATTCCCAGGGAGATTACAAGGTTGATAGATTGAATATGCATTGGGATCTGGGGAAGGGTCGATTAAGGTGAAGTTAGATCATTTGACAAATTTCTCGAATAACATCGTTTTCAATTCTTTTCTGAATGTTTTGTAGTTGGGCGTCGTGGTCAGCAGATTGGAGAGGTGGCAGTCTAGTCGCGCTACTCTGGTGGCTAATAGTCCGTCGTCTTTTTTTTTTTTTTGCTTTGTATGCCCTTGACTGGGGGGGGGGGGAGTGAAGTGTGCCTGTGTTCTTGGTCTAGCTGTGTTTTTCCCGATTAGGCGATTGTTTAGATAGTTTGGCCCATTTCTATTTAGGGCTTTGAATATATATCATGATCCAGTATTGTGTTTATCGCATGATTTACAAGGCCTCGTACTGTAGATTTTGCTTTTGATTCTCATTTAGTTTAATGGATAACTTGGTATGCCACATTACATTTCTTGTTATGGGACAAACAACGAGCTTAATAATCATAATCATATCATTGTAAAAAAGTGGAAAGAAGAAAAAAAAGTTACAATTTAAAAGTAGGTGACATCAAAACAAACAACAGGTAGAATAATTTATGCCAAGCGTGAATAGTCCTCTACTGCCAGCTCCTATCTCCGTCCCTTCTACCTTGATGCCACATGCTTGGAACCACCTGCCTAGCTCATTAAATCAGGCTCCGTCTCTGGCAGCATTCAAAGACAGACTAAAAGCCCATTTATTTGAAGCTGCGTTTAAACACTGACCCAACCAAGACATCTGTCTGTCATTCCCGCCTTTTAGCCGCCTCTGTGTGTCTTGTCAATTAGATTGTAAGCTCTTCTGAGCAGGGAGCATCTCTTGCATGTATAATGTACAGCACTGCGTGTGTCTGGTAGCACTATAGAAATAATTTTTGTTGTGGTCCATGCCCTTCTTATTAGCATCTCAAGGCTTGGGAAAACTATTGAGTTTTTAAAACACTTCTAAGCACAGGAACCTCCTCCATCCAAAAATCACAGGATAATAATAGAATGACCTTCCTCCAAACATCGCCCATGCCATCCAATGGCATTATCTCACAAGCACAGCTCAGCCTGAGTGGCAGGGTTCTGTCCAATCCTCTCCCTTTAAGGCACAAGAGTGAGCCAATGACAACTCTGGACTACAGTGCTCACATCGCCTAGGGCCTTGAGGAGGGGGGTCAAACAGGATGCTGCAGCGCAGGTTGAGTGATGTTTTTGAGCCAGTTTGGAGATAGCTGAGAAAGTACATTGTAGAGCTGACAAAATGTAGAATTACTTACAATATAAAATTATAAGTTACACTGTAGATCCCATATAACGCAGAATCACTTAGAAACATGATGGCAGATAAAAGCCAATTGGCCCATCCAGTCTGCCCATCCGCAGTAACCATTACTTTCTTTCTCCGAGAGATCCCACATGCCTATCCCAGGCTTTCTAGAATCAGAACAGTCTCTGTCTCCACCATCTCTACCGGGAGACTGTTCCACGAATTTACCACCCTTTCTGTAAAAAAAGTATTTCTTTGGATTACTCCTGAGCCCATCACCTCTTACTTAATCCTATGCCCTCTCATTCCAGAGCTTCCTTTCAAATGAAAAAGACTCCACTCATGCGCATTTACGCCACATAGGTATTTAAACGTCTCTATCATATCTTCCCTTTCCTGCAAAATATACAGATTGAGATCTTTAAGTCCCCATACGTCTTTTGATGAAGACCACGCATCATTTTAGTAGCCTTCCTCTGGACCGACTCCATCCTTTTTATATCTTTTTGAAGGTGCAGCTTCCAGAGCTGTGCACAATATTCTAAAGAGGTCTCACCAGTCAACATTACAAGGGGTATACAACGTATGTTCACTCTCAAAACCAGTATTCATCTATGGAGATATCTTTTATTAACAATTTCTATAATAGTTTGCTCCATGCATTACTGTGGCTAGAAAGACTGAAATCTGGGCATCAAAATGGCAGATATTATTTAATGTGAGCAAGTGCAAAGTGATGCATGTGGGAAAGAGGAATTCGAACTATAGCTACGTGATGCTGGGTTCAATGTTAGGAGTCACTGCCCAGGTAAAGGATCTACGTGTCATTGCTGAAGATACATTGAAACCCTTTGCTCAATGTGCGGTGGTGGCCAAGAAAACAAATAGAATGTTAGGAATTATCAGGAAAGTAATGGAAAAAGATGAAAATGTTATAATACCCTCGTTTTGCTCTATGGTATGGCCGCAGTTTGAATACTGTGTGCAGCTCTGGTCACTGTATCTCAAAAAACATATAGCGGAATTAGAAAAGGTACAGAGAAAAGGATGGTGAAAATTATAAAAGGATTGGACGACTTCCCTGTATAGAGAGAGGCTAAAGCAGCTAGGGCTCTTCAGCTTGGAGAAGTTATAGCTCAGGGGTGATATGATAGAGGTCTATAAAATACTGGAGTGGAGTGAAAAGGGTAGATGTGAATCGCTTGTTCACTGTTTCCAAAAATGCTAAGACTAGGAGGCATGCAATGAAGCTACTAAGCAGTAGATTTAACACAAACCAGAGAAAATATTTCTTCATACAACATGTAATTATTTCTGGAATTCTTTGCCAGAGAATGTGATGAAATCAGTTAGCTTAGCAGGGTTTTTAAAAAAGGCATGGATAATTTCCTAAAAGAGAAGTCCATAGGCCCTTATTGAGACGGCTTGGGAAAATAGCCTACTTATTTCCAGCTCTGTTTTACTGTTTTGGGATTTTGCCAGGTAATTGTTACCTGAATTGGCCATTGTTGGAAACAGGATACTGGGTTTGTTAGACCTTTGGTCTGGTCCAGTATGTCAATTCTTATGTGAGCCAAGTTCTGTATAGGACAATTAAGCCATTGTGACAACACTGATGAGACTGGCTCTTAGGCATTGGTGGAATTTATGACATCACTATCTCAAGTCTGGAATGTTGCTATTCTTCAGGCTTCTGCCAGGTACTTGTGCTTTGGGTTGACCACTGTTGGAAACAGAATTCTGGGCTTTGGTCTGTTCCAGTATGGCAATTCGTATGTTCTTATGTTATGTTCTTACATTGAGAATACGAGTTTTGAGTCAGCCTTAAGCTTCTTTGAGCTTCCAACTCACGTGGAAATGACCTCTATTGAGTAACAGCACTATAAGCCTTCAATCTGTCAGTACCCAGGGGTTTCACCCTATTCACATGACCTTAGCCCAGACATTGTAATGATAGCCCTCCTGAACCCAGTAAGAGGATAATTGTATAAGGAGACACCTAGTTAAGACACTTTTTTAAGAAAATTAGACACTTATTTTATAAAATACTCTGCGCGGACTATGCTATATCCTCTACATTGCAGGCCTGGAAAGTTAAACACCCTCACCTGGAATGGATGCAAATAAGATTTTATAATTATGTGATTAATGATATTTTCCATCCCAAGCTCCATTCATATATACATATCCATTAGCAAAAAAATGCACCACCGATTCTACATGTGTCCTGGGGAAAGAGTTTACTTACCCCTATATCCAGCTATACGTTTTTAATTCCCCAGTGGTAAATGCACTGAACTGAATGGGCTTCAGTGCATTTGCCTCAGCAGAATCACTACCACAGCTTTGTAAAAGGGGCACTAAATGCGGTAAACCAGGCAGCAAAAAAAACTAAATTTGAATGGTGGTCCCATCGCCAGCCCCACCACAACGGGGAAGTGAAAATCAGACAGGTAAATCAATCTCAGATCTTCTAGCCAACACTAAGGGTAGGAGGGTGGAGGGAAGTGTGGGACAGATCACCCCGGGTGCCATCTTGGTGTGGGCGCTGGCACCTCTCCACCCACCCATGCTACACATGCGCCCTCCCTTCCCTGCCTCCCATACCTCTTTAAATCTTCACCAGTGTGAGCAACTACTCTAGCCTGCTGTTTGCGCCAGTCTGGCACCCTCTGAAATCACTTCCAGTTCACAGCCCCTCCCTCCACTCTCCTATCTCCTTCCCGAAACTCCAGTATGACCCTCTCTTACTCTATCCACGAAAAAGTTGCATCTATATGCTTATAACTTACCGTAAATTAAACTACGGTATTTCCCCCTCTCTCTCTCTGCTTAATCTCCCTGTATTCAATTCTCTCTAAAAACTATAAATCCAACCACTAAACCTGTTGTACTACTTATATGTCTAGTTACTCCGCACTGTGTATGTTCATTTGTAAACCGTTCTGAGCTATTGGGAGGACGGGATAAAAATCTAAATAAATAAATAAATAAATAAATAAATAAAACAATGCCAGCGTGAGCAGCTCACACTGGAGAAGATTTATGGAGGTGGAAAGGGAAGGTGGTAGAAAAGGGGCAGGGGCAGTGAGGAGAGCGCAGGGAGGCACCTCCACACCGAGCGTTTCCTACCCTCACTATGTTACTGCCACACAGCGCTCATTACTCAATCTCCAGGCCAACCCCCAACTTTTAAATTAGATTCTGAAAGCACTGGAAACACTAATCAGGTTTTTGGTTTTATTTATAACCCGCTTTTCCCAAAGCAGCTCACAAGTATAAACATACACAATAAAAAATGCATATAAAATAGCGACCAGCGCTTACACCTAAACAGCAATCTTAATACCAGACTTCATATGACAAAATAAATGCCTCTTCAACAGCTGCTTAAACCCAGCAAGATTACATTGCTTTCTGATGCACAAAGGTAGGAGATTCCACTCCTGGGGTCCCCTACATGAGAACATAGTCACACGTGAGGAGTTCAACCTCAGGTCCCTTATCAATGGCCCAGACAAATCGCCATGATGAACAGAATGCAATTTTTGACAAGCGAACATAAGCATGAATAGTACCTACCAAACTTGCAGGAGCCAACCCATTCACACACAGATAAACCATCACAAGCAACCTGAAATGTATTTGATCTTCTAATTTCAGCCAGTAGAGCTTCACATAGTATTCAGTGACATGCTCAGTCCTTTCCAAACAAAAAAGGGTTCTAACCACTGAATTCTGTGCAACGTGTAATGCACTCAACAGGGTTCCTGGCAAACCCAAGAGCACAAGATTACAATAGTCCAAACAAGACAGGACCATAGACTACAAAATGACCCTGACAAGTATGACCAAATTCTATTGAAAAGACGTAATCTGAAAAAAAATCTTCTGTATCAAATCCTGGACATGATTTTTGAAAGTCAAATTCGAATCCACCACAACACCCAAATTGGCGATTGGAAAAGGTAAAATCATCAACATGAAAACAAACAATTCATCGACATAGTGCATCTTGGCCTCAGTTATAACTAGGGTTGCCAGATTTTACATTTGCAATATCCAGACTCCTAGCCCCCCTCCCCACGCCCACACACCCCATTTCGCCCCAGTCCTGCCCCTAATCCTGCCCTAGCCCTGCCCCCGCTGCTTGCTCTGGTCGGGCAGGAGGGCATCCGTGCATGCATGGATGCCCTCATGCCCGACACAATTTCGGGGGAACTTTTTCAAAACCTGGACAAAGTGCCAGATTTTGAAAAGCTGTCTGGGGAAAATCTGAACATCTGGTAACCCCAGTTATAACACCTACCCACGTTTTCACTCCAAACAGCCGTAGATTTTCTGATCTAAAAATAGAGTCACTTCTTGAATAAATTATTATTAAAGCTTTGATAATTGTGGGGGTACTATCCAATAGTTTGGACACATCTGCGAACAGTATTGCTCAATCTTTAGGAAGTGATGACCAGCACAAGACAAGCAGAATGGAATTCCAGCCATCACTGGAATTCATGTCCAAGAGTGTTCTAAGAAAGAGTTTCTCCCGGCTTCTCCCCCTGGGTACGATGTTGAACAGGAAATTAGCTTGAAAGGTTCACGAGGCAGGTCACAGAACTGACGGCTCAGCCAGCTGCTCTAGTGACCCTAGCAGCGTGTTTTACGAAATCTGATCTACTTATTACATGTTTAAAACCCTCTCTCTCTCCATGGAGAAGCTATTCCTGAAGGCTGGGTCCACCATGAGTAGTATAAGCTCTGCTTTTCCCCTGAACATTCTTCAGGATTTCACACTTGTGATGACCCGAGGTCTGAATGACATTAAAAATGCTATTTTCTAGTAGTTATGCTGACATTTATTAAATTTGTATGCGTATTTCTGGCACCATCTATTATCCTTTGTGCATACCATAAATCAATCTTAATATCTATAAATTATTGCAGCTTGAGGTTGTATTTCTTTTAAGATATACATAGTGGGATGGATTTAGGAGCACATTAGTCAGGATGCCTTATCTTCATATAGATTACTCCATGCAAGATCTAAGATGCTTACTCTCAGATAGGGAAGACTACTTACAAACAGTTCAGAACACAAAGTGCACACATTTGCATGAAACTTTCACCTGATTTGAGTTCCGATACCTCCCACTTTTATTGCTCTGCTCTCCTCAAGAGCAAGACACCAAGGGCCGAATTTAGTAAATGGTGTCCAGCACCAAGGGCACTTCGGATTGAACGCTCTTTATAGAATACCGTTGGTTGCCGAATTCCGTGACCAACTTTGGACATGAGGGCTTCGACCAACTGAAACTACTCATCTCATGTATAAACCCAGTGGGGGAATGTTAGTGCCAACATGGAACTATGTTTTGCAACGCTTTTTCAAGGAAATTTCCCTTATATAGTCGAGTTTGTCAGTCCCATATCCCTGTTTTGAATTGAAACTCGGCTGCATAAGGGGAATTTCCTTGAAAAAGCATTGCAAAACATAGCTCTATGTCAGAACTAACATTCCCCCGCCGGGTTGATACATGAGATGAGTATTAACTTAATTTAAACATAATTTATTATAATATATTTAAAAGAGGAGATGAGTATTAAGATAATACAAGACCAGTGATGATTTGGGTGCCAAAATCTGTGCGTTAAACTGTGTTTCGCACAGCGGTACCGCCAAGGCCTTGGAGGTAATGCTATAGGACAGGGCTGCCCAAGTCCGGTCCTCGAGCTCCACTGGCAGACCAGGTTTTCAGGATATCCACAATGCATGAGAGAGATTTGCCTGCACTGCCTTCTTGGTATGCAAATCTCTCTCTCTCATGCATATTAATTGTGGATATCCTGAAAAGCTGGCCTGCCAGTAGATCTCGAGGACCAGACTTGGGCAGCCCTGCTATAGTGTATCTATGGTGAAGCAATACTAGGTGTGACATAACCAAGATGATCAAAAATTACCATCCAACTTGTGAACTGGAGGAAAGGGGCCTTAGAAGTCCATCGTCTAGTGCAGTCATTGATTCACTCTGCTAGATAATATCAGAGCTGGAAATCATTCACTGGCCAAAAAAACTCCATAAAATTCATTGAGCATTATAATAAATGTATGAATCAAAATAGCAAGCACTTATCTTAAATGATCCCAACGGGGACCCGTTTCGCCAACCGCTTCTTCTGGGAATCGCAATGAGCTGCATCTCAAAAGGCAAATCAATGAATTAATACTGGCTACAACAGCATGGTAAACAAAGAAAACTTCAGCAAAAGAAATTAACATTCTTGCCGATGCACGCTTCTGCCTATTCTGAAACAAGATGGCGTCAGGGCACCGCTAAGACGCTCACCTAGTAGTGGGCGAAGCTATTCTGACGGTGTCTTATCGGTGCCCTGACACCATCTCGGACTAATAGGAGTGTTTTAATAAATATTGTTTAGATTTTCATCACTGCGGTCTGCTGTGCTTTTGTACAGACTGGATAAGAACATAAGAAACGCCCTCACCGAATCAGACCGAGGTCCATCTAGTCCGGCGATCCGCACACGCAGCGGCCCATTTAGGTACTCCTTTTTGGAGACCCAGATTTACCGTATCCCTCAATATGATATGCAAGAAGGTGTGCATCCAACTTGCGCTTGAATCCCAGTACAGTAGTCTCCTCCACAATCTCCTCCGGAAGCGCATTCCAAGCACCCACCACGCGCTGTGTGAAACAGAATTTCCTGACATTTGTCTTAAACCTACTGCCACTCAGTTTCAGTCCATGTCCTCTTGTCCTCGTCACATCAGAATATTTTAGTAATGCTTCTTTTTGGTCTATTTTATCAAATCCTTTTAATATTTTAAAAGTTTCTATCAAATCCCCTACAGATTTTGCAGATTGGTTGCCTGTTTGGGGTTTTTTAGCACAAAGGGTTGTTCCTGAACACAGGCGTGCCTCAGAATACCCTAATACTGACACCATAATTTTTACTTTCCTACAGTCTAGGTTTTAAAGATATTTAATTTTATTTCAATTCTTTTTCTTGTAAACTGATTAATTATTATAGATCAGTGGGTCTCAGACTCAAACCCTTTGCAGAGCCACCTTTTGGATTTGTAGGTACTTTGAGGGCCTCAGAAAAAAATAGTTAATGTCTTATTAAAGAAATGACAATTTTGCATGAGGTAAAACTCTTTATAGTTTATAAATCTTCCCTTTTGGCTAAGTCTTAATAATAATATTGTCATTTATAATTAAAGACACATATGATCAAGAAACTGTTTTATTTTACTTTTGTGATTATGATAAACATACCGAGGGCCTCAAAATAGTACCTGGCGGGCCACATGTGGCCCCCGGGCCACGAGTTTGAGACCACTGTTATAGATGGACATCAGCCCCCAGGATTCTACATACAGCACTCAAAATTATACATGCAAATTTGGGAACATGTCTAATTTGCGCATACAATTTTAGTAATGAACCAACTGGCACCAATAATTGGGCACTATTGGATTTTGGCATTAACTGGCAAAAATCTGGATTTATGTTAGCATTTTGCTAAGTGCCATTCTATAAAGATGAATGTGGAAATGTTTTTAGCATGCAACTGATAAGTTGGTGTAGCCATGGATGGGGGGGGGGTCAGGGGCAATCGCTAAAGATGCACACAGTATTTTAGAAAATGGGGGATCTGCTCCTGAAAGGGGGAGAGGGAGGAACAGTGGTTAAAGCTACAGCCTCAGCACTCTAAGGTTGTGGGTTCAAACCCCATGCAAGTAATTTAATCCCCCCCCTCCATTACCCCAGGTACGTTAGATAGATTGTGAGCCCACCAGGATAGACAGGGAAAAATGCTTGAATACCTTAATAAATTCATGTAAACCGTTCTGAGCTCCCAAGGGAGAACGATATAGAAAATTGAATAAATAAATAGTGTGAAAAGTTTCAGCCTCTGAAAACCAGAGCTTGTATTGTGACATCATAATGCCTCATTCCACCAATGCCTAAGAACCAACCTCATTAGTGATGTCACAATGACTTGATTGCCCTATACTTAACTCACCTTTTACTACATTTAGATTTCTAGAGTGGCACAGTAGTTAAAGCTACAGCCTCAGCCCCCTAAGGTTGTGCATTCAAACCTCTCACTGCCCCTTGTGACCCTAAGTAAATCACTTAATCCCCCCATTGACCCAGGTACATTAGGTAGATTGCGAGCCTGACGGGACAGACAGGGAAAAATGCTTAAGTATTTGAATAAATTCATGTAAACCATTCTGAGCTCCGTTGGGAGAATGGCATAGAAAATTGAAAAAATAAATAATTTAGGTACGAGAATTTACACCAGGTTTCAGCTGGCATCAAGTCCTCAAGCCTAAAGTTGGATGTGAATCACAGGACTATACGCTGTTCTATAAATGGCAACCATTTAAGAATCTAGTCCTAAAAATGAATGAGAGAATATAAACCGATCAAAACAAGTTATTCCATCATGTTTCACCATGTTTTTTGTTTTAATAACTGAAACAGTAGTGCATTGTTATTAGATCTTACAACAGAGAAAAATAAATGAACAGATGAGAGATCTGCTACACTCAAATAGGCAAGACATACAGTCTAGAATATGTAATGTTCTTCTTGTATAGATTTAGTGGAAATATTAACTCAGTTAAAGCTAACGCCAGACAGACTTCTACAGTCTGAGTCCTGCAAATGGCAAGAGACGAAGGTTCAATACGCCAGTGGGTTTGATCATTTTGTTGTCACATGCTGAAAGTAGGGGAGGAAGGGAAGGCATCTTTACTGGTAAGTTGAATACTGTCAGCAACACATAGAAACATAGAAATATGATGGCAGAAAAAGGCCAAATGACCTATCCAGTCTGCCCATCCACAGTAACTATTATCTCTTCCTCTCTCTAAAAGATCCCACATGTCTATCCCAGGCTTTCTTGAGTTCAGACACAGTCTCTGTCTCCACCACCTCTTCCAGGAGACAGTTCCACGTATCTAACACCCTTTCTGTAAAAAAATATTTCCTTAGATTACTCCTGAGCCTATTACCTCTTAACTTCATCTTATACCCTCTCACTGCAGAGTTTCCTTTCAAATTAAAGAGACTCGACTCATGCGCATTTACATCACGTAGGTATTTAAACACCTCTGTCATATCTCCCCTCTCCCGCCTTTCCTCCAAAGTATACAAACTGAGATCTTTAAGTCTATCCCCACATACCACATTTTAGTAGCCTTCCTCTTGGTTGAGTCCATCCTTTTAATATCTTTTTGAAGGTGTGGACTCCAGAATTGTACACAATATTCTAAATGAGGTCTCACCAGAGTCACATACAGGGGCATCAATACCTCCTTTTTCCTACTGGCCATACCTCTCCCTATGCAACCTAGCATCCTTCTAGCTTTCGCTGTCGCCTTTTCAACCTGTTTGGCCACTTTAAGATCTTCACATACTACTACACCCAAGTCCATAACATAACATAACATTGTGCTTATTGACCGCGTAACCAGAAGTTCAACGTGGTTTACAAAAAGTTATAAAAGTAAACATGTTACATGAACTAAGATGATTCATTAAACAGTCAAATATTTAGAAAAAAGATAGGTCTTCAATTGTTTTCTACAATGGCCATAGGAATGGGTAGTAAGCAACAATATTCGTGCACAAAGGTTCTTCCCTCAGGTTTTTGCAGCCCCAAAGGCATGACCTTGCATTTCTTAGCATTAAATCATAGCTGCCAAATTTCAGACCATTCTTCAAGCGTCGCCAGGTCTTTCTTCATGTTATTCACACCCTCTCGGGTGTCCATTCTATTGCAGATTTTGGTATCATCCACAAAGAGACAAATCTTATCCGACAGCCCTTCAGCAATATCGTCCATAAGAACATAAGAACATAAGAAATGCCTCCGCTGGGTCAGACTCGAAGTCCATCGCGCCCAGCAGTCCGCTCACGCGGCGGCCCAACAGGTCCAGGACCTGTGCAGTAAATTTCTATCTATACCCCTCTATCCCCTTTTCCAGCAGGAATTTATCCAAACCTTTCTTAAACCCCAGTACTGTACTCTGCCCTATAACTTCCTCTGGAATTGTATTCCAGGTGTCCACCACACGTTGTGTAAAGAAGAACTTCCTAGCATTAGTTTTGAATTTGCTTCCTTTCAACTTTTCCACAAAAATATTAAAAAAGAACAGGCCCAAGAAAATAACCTTGAGGCACACCACTGGTAACATCCCTTTCCTCAGAGCGATCTCCACTGATCACTACCCTCTGACGCTTTCCACTCAACCAGTTTTTGACTCAGCCCATCACTTTGGGACCCATCCCGAGGGCGCTCAGTTTATTTATTAGACGTCTGTGTGGAACACTGTCAAAGGCTTTGCTAAAATCTAAATACACCACATCTAGCGCATTCCCTCTATCCAATTCTCTGGTCACCCAGTCAAAGAAATTGATCAGATTTGTCTGACAAGACCTACCTCTAGTGAATCCATGTTGCCTCCATCCTGTAATTCACTGGATTCCAGAAACTTCACTATTCTCTATTTTAAAAGCATTTACATTAATTTGCTTACCACAGATGTCAGACTTATTGGCCTGTAATTCCCTACTTCTTCCTTACTTCCACTTTTGTGGAGAGGCACATCTGCCTTCTACAGTCCGCCAGTACCGCTCCCGACTAAGAAGCATAGAAAAGGTCAGTTAGCAGAGCCGCAAGAACTTCCCCAAGTTCCTTCAGCATCCTCGGATGCACACCATCCGGCCTCATCACTTTGTCTACCTTTAATTTAGCTAGCTCCTCACAAACACAACCCTCTGAAAATCGATCAGGGTCTACCACTACTCCATCCCTATTCACGTTTGTCTTCTGTAGTCCCGCTCCCAGTGCTTCAGCCATGAATACAGAACAGAAATATTGGTTGTGCAATTCAGCCTTTTCTTTATCAGCTTCTACATATTTCTCTCCTTCACCTTTGAGTCTCACAATACCACTTTTGCACTTCTTCCTATCACTGATATATCTAAAAAAGTCTTGTCTTCCCATTTTACCATGTCAGCTATTTTTTTTCTTCCATTTGCATCTTTGCTTTCTTGACTACACGACCAGCCTCTCTTAACTTTTCCAGATATTTTTGCCTATCTTCGTTTTTCTGCGATCTTTTGTAGTTTATGAAAAGCTAACCTCTTATTCCTTACCTTCTCAGCTACTACTTTTGAGAACCAAAGTGGCCTTTTTTTCCTCTTACTTAACTTGCCTTGCAAAAAGGTTTGTCGCCCTTACAATAACTCCATTCAGTTTTGCCCACTCCATTTCTACTCCTTACAAACGTTCCCATCCAGACACCAATTCATTGAGGTAATCCCCCATCCAAACAAGTTAGTTTTTTTTAAAAATGTAGAACTTTTACTTTTGAATGAGCACTCTCTATACTAATCTTAATATTAAACCGTACCATGCAGTGATCACTGGATACCAGATGATCACCCACTAACATCAGAAACACTTTCTCCGTTTGCAAGTCCAGTATGACCCCATCCAGCATGGGTTCTATTACCAACTGCTGGAACAGTTCTCCTTGTAGAGAATCCATGATCTCCCTACTTCTAGAAGACCCCGCAATCCCATTCAACATCCAGCACGTTAAAATCACCTATTAATAAAATTTCCCCTTTTTTAGATATGTTTTGAATGTCTTCTATTAAATCTCTGTACACTTCTTCCGCCGGAGGGAGGCACGGACTTGGGGCACAGCATGGAGGGAGGGAGAGAGAGGGGCGCATTGGGACACGGGAAGGGGCATGTTGGGACCCAGAAGGGAGGGAGAGGAGCACGTTGGAATACCGAAGGTAGAATAGGACCCCCGTCCTTAAGTATAAGTTCAACGTAAGTCAGTTGTTCGTAAAACGAGGACTGCCTGTACATTTAAACAAAGCTTGTCTCACCTTTCTTTGAAACTCTCCTTTCCCCTTACCCTGTGTAGGGGTGCCACCTTAGTTACAAGTTGGCCCGTGTAATATTCCAGCCTTGCAGTAGAACATATGCAGCATGACTAGGCATGTCGCCGACATGTCCACCAAAGTACACGCGTGCATTCTAAAAAATGAGCCACTTGGGGAAATTCTTTAAAATTTAAGACCAGCTCGGTCTTCCCCGACAATGCAGAACTTTGAGAACTTGAAAATTAACAGCAGCTGCTGCTGCAGCCACCCTTCCATATCACATTTGTAAGGAAATGGATGAGCCCTTGTGTATTCCAGAATTTGCACTTCAGATTCGGTGACGGTAGGACACATATGGAAATTGACAGCCCTTTTAAAGAGAGCAGCCAAAACATTATATTAAGAAATTCTTGTGCAAGGAAAGGCAGCAAGGATATTCAAACAATGCAAATTGCTCCCTTTGCACACCAGCTCAAGTGTATATTATCGCCAGGGGTTTTCCCCCACCCCCCTTAATGTGCCTTGGAGGTGTCAACATGATAACATGCAGAAGGTTCTTGAGTATGGAATGCCAGAAACTTAAGATTCCAACAGGACAAAAAAAGGAACTTGAAAACATATTTTTGGATGATATATTTGAGGAATTTAAGGTCAGTAAATAACAAAAGTGAATTGCTGTGTCAGTCTAGATACTTCACAGCAAGTTGTAGAATGGTTTAAAGCAACTGATTAATGGAGCTGCCAAGTGACCTGTTTGTGGGATAAGAGGTTGGGCTCTGCTTGATGTCTGCACTTAAATTCAGAGTGCATCTGTGGGTTTACTGTCCTTGCTTTTCCTGTTTGAACTAACTCTCCAGACAGGGGTGGACTTATCAATGGAACAGCACAGTACCCAAGGCAGGAAGGGGACCCAACCTCCCCTAGTTTTCATCTAATTTAATCATGTTTGATAGGTGGTTAAAGACTCATGACTCTTATTGCCCAGGGCTCCAGATCACCATCAGTCCACCCCTTGTTTTTAATCGCTGTTCATGGCAGTATTAGCTCCGACGCTCATAGGAATGCTGTGACGAACCTACAAACCTGATGTGAAAGCTGCTCAAAAGTAAACATCCAAAGGTTTACTGTTTCTTGTTGAAGGGTTAGAAATGTACTAGGTTTAGCCCAGTGTCTTGCAAACGTGAAGCCACGGCACACTAAAACTCTGGGCCACGTCTGGAGGGCACAGACGTTGATGCGATGACATCACACACACGTGTGATGTCGTCATGTTGACACCTGCTCATGCGCGGAGACCTTCCGGACGTGGCCCTGAGCTTGCTATGACTATGCCAGTAGGGGGTTGATGAGAAGATGAGAGATGCCGGCGCCAGCTGACAGCCTATAGAAACATAGAAACATGATGGCAGATAAAGACCAAATGGTCCATCCAGTCTGCCCATCCACAGAATCCACTATCATCTTCTCTCCCTATTGGCTAAGGCTCTTTACACCTGCATTGTGATGTCATAGAACTTTAGCAACATAGTAACAGAAACATGATGGCAGATAAAGGCCAAATGGCCCATCCAGTCTACCCAACCACAGTAACCATTATCTCTTCCTCTCTCTAAGAGATCCCATGTGCCTATCCCAGGCTTTCTTGACTTCTGCTTTGTAAAAGGGGGTTTAAGTTAGTCCAATAAAAAAGGTCTCCACCTTTATTCTTCTTGTTTAGTTTTCTTTTAGTTCTTTTACATAATTTTATATATTATCTCAAATAGTCACTCAGTTCACTCAAGAAACTGTAGAGAAATCACAGATTTTGAGATCCATTAAAAGCAAGATCCTATTTCAAAACAATTGTTTTAGAGTCCAGTTTTCTATCAGGCTTAAGGAAAATATCATACCAGTCCTTTCCTATCACTCAATCACATTGCCCAGCCAGACTTTAAAATAAGCTTACGGCTGCATGCTACTTTCCATCAGGCCAGCCAATGTACACAAGCCAGCAGGAGAATGTGTTCATCTCCAGGCAATCCACAGGGCCAGCAGAAAAATGCATGCACCCTACCAGCGGAAGTCATTACAAACCTAGATTAGCATTTCACTGTCATTCAGCTTTTAAGTGGTTTACAATAAACACCGATCAGTGAACATAAGTGGAATAATTCCTCTTATTATTTAATTTTCGTTGGCACATTACAGCACAGCACAAGACTTTATCATATAATGAAGGTTTTTTGCCAGTGAGGTGAACGCTCGACCACCTCTTTGAGCCATTTTGGTGAGGTGGGAGGGCCCTTTCTGAGGCTTTTTCCTTCATTTTTTGGATTGAGTTAGGTCTATGCTGTTCCTGTTTTACATTTTTGGACATCTTCACATTCAGTGTTGAAAGTGTTTTATTCCATCTTACAATAAACACAGACCACCAAAAATGCATTAACATAAAATCAATACTATAAATACATAATAAAAATAACTAGAATTTCCAGAAATCTAACAAACATAATAGCAGATTGGTTAAAATGCAACAAATGCACCTGCAGAGCAGACATTTAATGGAATAAACACATTGTTTGAAGTGTCTGCATACAAATGCTAGAAGCCTAAAAAATAAGGTGGGAGAGTTAAAATATATTGCACCAAGAACATAAGAATACCCTTACTGGGTCAGATCAAAGGTCCATCAAGCTCAGTAGCCTTTTCTCACGGTGGCCAATCCAGGTCACTAGTATCTGCCCAAAGAGTAGCAATATTCCATGCTACCGATCCAGGGCAATCAGTGGCTTGCCCTATGTCTCTCTCAATAACAGACTATAGACTCCTTCCGGGAAATTGTCCAAACCCTTCTTAAAATCAGCTACACTATCCACTCTTACCACAATTTCTGGCAACATGTTCCAGAGCTTAACTATTCTCTGAGTGAAAAAATATTTCCTTCTATTGGTTTTAAAAGTATTTCCCTGGAACTTCATTGAGTGTCCTCTAGTCTTTGTCATTTTTAACGGAGTGAAAAATCAATCCACTTTTATCCATTCTAATCCACTCAGGATTTTGTAGGCTTCAATCATATCTCCTCTCAGCTGTCTCTTTTCCAAGCTGAAGAACCCTAACCTTTTAATCTTTCCATCCCCCTTTATCATCTTTGTCGCTGTTCTTTGAACCTTTTCTAGTGCCACTATATCTTTCTTGAGATAAGGAGACCAGAATTGAACGCAATACTCCAGGTGAGGTCGCACCATGGAGCGATACAGAGGCATAACATTCTTAGTCTTGCTAACCATACCTTTTTAAATAATTCCTAGCATCTTGTTTGCTTTTTTGGTCACCACCACACATTGGGTAGAAGGTCCTTTTCTTGGGTGCTAACCCCCAAGGTGGACCCTAACATCCAGTAACTGTGATTTGGGTTATTCTTCCCAATGTGCATCACTTTTCATTTGTCCACGTTAAATTTCATCTGCTATTTGGACGCCCAGTCTTCTAATTTCCTAAGGTCTGCCTGCAATTTTTCATAATCTGCATGTGTTTTAACAACTTTGAACAGTTTAGTTTAGTGTCATCTGCAAATTTAATTACCTCGCTCGTCGTACCAATTTCTAGATCATTTATAATTAAGTTAAATAGCACTGGTCCCAGTACAGACCCCTGCGGCACTCCACTGTTTACTATCCTCCATTGAGAAAAATTACCATTTAACCCTACCTCTGTTTTCTATCCGATAACCAATTCCTAATCCACAATCCCATGACTCTTAATTTTCTCAGGAGCCCTTATTGGGATACTTTGTCAAAAGCTTTCTGAAAATCTAGATACACATCAACCGGCTCACCTTTATCCACATGTTTATTCACACCTTCAAAGAAGTCAAGCAAATTGGTGAAGCAAGATCTCCCTTGGCTAAACCCATGCTGACTCAATCTCATTAAATCATGTTTGTCTACGTGTTCCACAATTTAATTTTTTTATAATTGTTTCCACCATTTTGCCGAATACTGAAATCAAGCTTACCGGTCTGTAATTTCCTGGATCTCCCCTAGAACCCTTTTTAAAAATTGGCATAACATTGGCCACCCTCCAATCTTCAGGTACTACAGACGATTTTAGAAACAGTTTACAGATAACTAACAGCAGGTCAGCAATTTCATGTTTGAATTCTTGTAGTGCCCTGGGATGTATACCATCCGGTCTAGATGATTTATCACTTTTTATCTTGTTGATTTGACTTAGTACATCTTCCAGATTCACCAAAATTTCTTTCAGTTCCTCTGCATCATCATCCTTGAAAACCATTTCCGGTTCAGATAGGTCTCTTCCATCAAGACTAAAGCAAAAAATTAATTTAGTCTCTCTGCTATAGCCTTATCCTCCCTGAATGCCCCTTTTGCTCCTTGATCATCCAACGGTCCCACATCTGATGTACCTAAAAAAATTGTTATGAGTTTTTGCCTCTTTTTCAAGTTTCTCTTCATATTCTCTCTTAGCTTTCTTTATCAGTGCTTTGCATCTAACTTGCCAGTGCTTGTGTCTCTTCTTATTTTCTTTATTCAGATCCTTTTTCCATTCTTTAAAGGATATTTTTTGGGTTTTTTTTTAAATCTAATAAGCCTTTTTCACTTCACCTTTTAACCATGCCAGCTCTCGTTTCCTCCTCTTTCCACCTTTGCCAATACGTGGAATACATCTGGTCTGGGCTTGCACAATAGTATTTTTAAATAACATCCACTCATGATTTACAGTCCTAACCTTTGCAAATGATCCTTTTAGCATCTTTTTAACCATTTTCTTCATTTTAACATAGTTGCCTTTTCTAGAATTAAATGCCTCTACAGTAGATTTCTTTTGCAACGTCACTCCCAGTAGATAAAAAGATGACTGTCGGGAGCAGCAAGGGCCATTCAACATGGCTCTCTGGGCTAGAAATTGCTAGTGTAGTTTCGTAGAAGAGGAGGTAAGTTTCTTTCTTGTGCCTGAGGCAATAGACGTTTAGAAGACCGACCAAGGGTCATATTGATCTGCATTGGGAATTGAAGCCTATTTTCCTGTCAGCCCGTGTCACTAATCGTTAGATACAGGTCATTCCATACCAAGTGGTCCAGCGCTCCCCACTCGATCATCTCTGAAATTGATTGGAACCTCTAATGAATAAATCCAAAGTTTTGGGGCATAGTTTCAATTAGGTCCAGAGTTAGGGGCCTCTTTATTTAAAGGCGTATAACCCAGTAGTATATATCACAATTGCAAAAAATAGTGTAAAATACTACTTATATGAAACAATACACATCAGTATTGTTAAGTCCTTATCATCCAGGACCTACTACAAGGCCTCAGAAATGGAGCCTACGCACAGCAATGTAGTCACAAGCTGAAACAATCCGCGTAGTTACAATGCTCCTGCTCCAATCATTGGCCACTATATACCTATTTAAAGTGCTACTTTTTTTTGGCTTATTTTAATAAATTTTAATGTTTAACTTAAAACAGATCACTGTAGTTGTGATATTCTTTCAAGAAATCTTTTTCAAATACTGTGTGCATTATTCAGATTTGAAAAACTAGACCACAAAAACTTATCTGCTTTGTTTAGTAGTCTTCACTGGCGGAGTCTTTATAGTAAAATCTCAATACATGTCCATTTTGCCAACGCGGCCAGCGTTTCGCGGGAATTATGTACATCCGCTGCGTCAGGGCCACCGGGACATTAACACATACATCCACACTAGAAATAAATATAGAAATTACTACATTCACACTCAAAAACATTTTAAAAAGTTAAATAGTACAACACTCACATCAGTGCATTCGGTCACAGCTTTTCAAACAGTGCCAAGATGGCAACTACAACTTTTTATATGTGCTGACGTAACCAGCACGTGACACATGGACGCTTCACAATTCAAAGAAAGGCAATTAATAGAAATGTTGCCATTCAAAGGACCTATTCAGACCCTTAGGCCAAAGAGTATCTAATCTATTAATCCAGCGTTGTTCTCGTTGTGCAAGATAGCGCCTAAAATCACCCCCTCTGCTTCCCGGAATAACCACCTCCAAAATCAGAGCTTTTAAAGACCAAAACTCATGGTTATTATCGATACAATGTTTGGCTAAACATTGTTGTTGTTGTTATATGTATTGTTTCATATAAGTAGTATTTTACACTATTTTTTGCCTCTTTATTTAAGCCATGTTTTGTATTCAAGGACGTCATCGAGTGGGGACCCTCCTTAAAATTGGACCAGTTGACATGGAATTACCCATATAGATAGTTTTTTTCATGGGTGAGTCAAGTTGGTCCTTAGTCTCTGATGTTCATAGGGATCAAGCAGGTAGACACTCCCCCAGACTCACGTCCACTAACCATAATAATTATCAGACTCATAGGTCAGATCTGACTTACAAGAAAACTATTATGTAATCTCCTAGTTCAAGAGCTACTCTTGTACAACAGGGGGATAGTTTAGGTTGCAAACAATCATACAGAAGATGTTGAAAATATCACAAGAACTAAGAGTCTGGCATAGCATAATCATAAGCAAATATTTTTCTCCTATATGCAAGAGGTTTGCAGGGGTCAGGCTGATGCTCAGTGCCTAATACCCAGTGTGAGCTTGTTCTAATAAATTCAGGCCATAGCAGGAAACTTTTATAGAAGTGTTTAGCATATACTGTTGAGCTTTTCAGTCTTGCCAAGTGAGGTTGATGCATAGTAGAGAATGATACTAGGACATATTTTTCCCTGTCCCCGCAGAAACTCATTTTCCCATCCCATCCTAGTGAGTTCTTTTCATGTCCCTGCCCCATTCCTGCATGCTCCGTTCTCATCTGCACAAGCCTCAAACACTTTAAAATCATAAGTGTTCGAGGCTTGTGCAGTTAAGGCAGAGCTTACAGGAATGGGGCAGGGTCAGCAGTAAAACTCATGGGGACGGGACAGGGAAATTGATTTCCTGCAGGGATGGGGACAAATTTGTCCCCATGTCATTCTCTAATGCATAGTATAGTATATAGTACTTCATGAAAAGTCTGTGACACAGTCTTTTGATGAAGTACTATATACTGTAATAGCCTACTATAGAACACTGCCACTCAGTGGAATCACGGTAGATTGCAGTCTCTAATAGGTCTTATTTCTGGTTGTTTAACTTCTGATAGAGATCTACAATATTTATATTCTTGAAATTCTACATAGACTGGTGTGGACAGAAGGTTCAGCTTGACAGCTGGTTGCCACAGTGGGTGCTTTACGTCTTTGATATTTAATTTGGAATAGCTCTAGTTTACTATATCTTGCAGCTAAGGGCAATCATCTATGTGCCTACCAGGACCAAATAGGTCAAGACAGGCAAATTCTAGTTGTTTATGAATCCAAATTATTGTTCAAACTATCGTAGCAGGGGTAGAGTTAGGAGCGGTAGGACATCATAAGCAGCCTCTTCAGGATTTTCAGGCGGCAGGGGGAAATGAGGTTTCGTTCTATAAATTTCAAACATGTGTAACGGAATTGAATCAAAAAATTATTTTAAGTAGAGGAAAAAAAATGGAATCCTGTTTTGAACTTTGCTTAAGGGTCACTGTGGGATGATTTCTAGACAGAAAAATACTTGGCTTTGGGGCTATACAGCTGTAAGGGAGTGTTCTATGCTTTAGAATACAATTTGTCCAAGAAGGAATGTTTCATGTCCCAGGCCATTTAGATGAAAGTACGTACTGGATATGGTTCAAGCAGGCTGGTTGTGGCTAGTTAGAGCTGGTTGTGTTTTGTTTTTTACTTCTTAGATAAACCTATATATAGTTTAGCTTTTTATTAGAACGTTCTACACAACAGGGGCATTAAGACATGGGCATTTTATTTTTTTTAATTTTGCAGGGAGAGAGAGAAGAAGCAGGTGGAGAATTAGGTTGCTGATGATTAAAAGAGGAAATGAATAATATGGACATAATCCATCACTCTTTGGGTTGCTGCCAGCTTACAACCTGCAGTGGGAAACATTTAAAATCCTTTGAAATCCGACAGTTAGCAATAGCAAGGCTCATATCAAGGAAGAATTAATGTTGTACAGTAGCAGCACTTATGTGCTTGATTTTTTTTAATTTAAATTTATGCTGCAGCGAGATTTGATTTAAGCTACCTTATTCCTGCCTCTTCCAAGTTCTCACTTTCCAGGAAGATTACAAAATGTAATATTAGTGGAAAAAAAATTCTATTAGCTTGTCTAACTTGTAAGATATACAATAAGAACATTTTTCCCTGTCTGTCCCAGTGGGCTCACATCTATCTAATGTATTTGGAGCAATGGGGAGATTAAGTGACTTGCCCAGGGTCACAAGGAGCAGCTTGGGTTTGAACCCACAACCTCAGGATGCTGAAACTGTAGATTTAACCACTGCACCACACACTCCCTTGCGATCTCCCCCTCTACCAGCAGCCAACACAAGAATTGCTGCAATACTGGGGAGATATGTTCATATTCCCCAGTCGGAGAATTGGCTAATTAGCTAATTGTAAAGGTTTCAATAAATGGCCAGGTAAACCCTAAAGCAAAACGTTACAATAATCAAACAGAGGCATAAGCACTGCATGTAACAGTTGCACAATTTCTCCCTGGACAAATGGTCCCTCATCCTCCTCAAGACTTTTAATTTAAAAAAGTTCTTAACTAGATTTCTAAGGTGGCCCTCAAATGCAAGCAAAATCTAACAAAATCCCCAGACATTTTATTTCCTGAACTGGAATGATGTCAACTGCCCTTTGATTTGTAACCTAAGAACTCTTAAGAGCTTTATCTCTATTCTACTTTACACGTACTTGATGACTCTACATTGTGACTATTTATCTCCTTTTCTCTGACTAACTCTATATAACCTGCTTACATGTATTCAACGACTTTCATTGTGACTAATTCGCTGATTGTCCAGCTCTTCTTGTTGTAAACCGCCTCAAACTACTATGGCTTTGGCGGTATATAAGAATAAAATTATTATATTATTTTAATTTTGTTGTAGGGGATGCTATCTCTGATAAAAATAAAACTTGTGCTTTCGATACATTTAATTTAAATCCTATTAGGTGACATCCAGCTTTCTACAGCAGAAAGGCATAATAAAAAAAAAAACCATAAATCCATAGGTTCCCTTCAAAAACCCCTAATGGAAAAGAAAAATTGATTATCATATGCATACAGATGATAGTGGAGCAGTTGGTACTGGACTTCCTGGGAGCTTTCAGGGGTCTGCCTAAGGGGGGTTCCCTCTGGAGTCGTAAGGTGTGTCTCATTGCTTGCAAATGTATCTTACAGTCTTGGACGGAGTCCGAGCCGCCTTCCTTTTGGGGATGGAGATCTCTGGTACACAACCTGGCCTTGTGGGAGGCCCGCAAGACGATGGGCCGCCCATGCAGGCATAGCCGTTTTTTACTCAATTGGGAAGCTTACATAGTTTCTTTGTCCCCGAGAGGGCGTAGCCTCATTTTGAACACAATTTCACAGGCGGGCAGCTGGTTATTGACCTCTAGTTCGGGACAAGACACGGTTTCTTTTCCCTTTCTTTTTTTTTTTTTTTTTTGTTTTACAAACCTTTTTGACTTGTGAGATAATAAAATTTGCAGACGACACCAAACTATTCAGTGGAGCTCGGACTAAAGAAGACTGCGAAGAATTGCAAAGGGACTTGAACAAACTAGGGGAATGGGCGGCGAGATGGCAGATGAAGTTCAACGTTGAGAAATGTAAAGTACTGCATGTGGGAAGCAGAAACCTGAGGTACAACTATACGATGGGAGGGATATTATTGAATGAGAGTACACAGGAAAGGGACTTAGGGGTAATGGTGGACATGACAATGAAGCCGACGGCACAGTGCGCAGCGGCCGCTAAGAAAGCAAATAGAATGCTAGGTATAATCAAGAAGGGTATTACAACCAGGACGAAAGAAGTTATCCTGCCGTTGTATCGGGCGATGGTGCACCCGCATCTGGAATACTGCGTCCAATATTGGTCGCCATACCTCAAGAAGGATATGGCGATACTCGAGAGGGTTCATAGGAGAGCGACACGTCTGATAAAAGGGATGGAAAACCTTCCATATGCTGAGAGATTGGAGAAACTGGGTCTCTTTTCCCTGGAGAAGAGGAGACTTAGAGGGGATATGATAGAGACTTATAAGATCATGAAGGGCATAGAGAGAGTAGAGAAGGAAAGGTTCTTCAAACTGTCAAATAATAAAAGAACAAGAGGGCATCTGGAAAAGTTGAAAGGGGACAGATTCAGAACAAATGCTAGGAAGTTCTTCTTTATCCAACGTGTGGTGGGCACCTGGAATGCGCTTCCAGAGAATGTAATAGGGCAGAGTACGGTACTGGGATTTAAGAAAGGATTGGACAGTTTCCTGCTGGAAAAGAGGATAGAAGGGTATAAATAGAGGATTTCTGCACAGGTCCGGGACCTGTTGGACCGCCGCGTGAGCGGACTGCTGGGCATGATGGACCTCAGGTCTGACCCAGCAGAGGCATTGCTTATGTTCTTATGACCCTGAGGCCACAAGAGTATGGGACTCGGATGTTTTTTTGGGTTGTTGGGGGTTTTTTTTACACCTACGGGTAGCCATCTTTACTGCTCTTATAGGGGCGGTTGCTTTGTTTTGCTGGGGTGGTTTGGTGGGTAATGAAGGGTTCCATTCTACTGGACTTGTTAAGCCTTGTTGACAGTTTCTTGCTTCATCTCAACTATGTTGTTTGTATTATCTATTTTGTTTAAAATAAAACAGATTTGAACATAAACTCCCAGTTCTGTAAGCAATTTACACAAAGCCAATCCTTGGAAACTTGCAAACAAGGGATCCATTCTGAAACATCATTTAGCACATCCTATTCTTTACATAAGATTGAAACCAATCCCACACCTTCCCCTCGATCCAAACCTCATTCAGCCTATCCAGTAAACTATGATGAATGGTATCAAAGGCTGCTGTAATATCCAATGTTACCATCAAGAGTCTCTATCAAACCCTGTTCTAATAGTATCATACACGGTAATCAACAATGCTTCAGTTGAAAACTCTGGACTAAAATCACATTGAAAATAATCTAGACTCTTGTACTTGAAATAGAGCAACAACTTTTTCCAAACTCTTTACCAAATACAAAATCGAAGATACTGTTCTATAGTTTCCAGGATTGGAACCTGAGAAGTCATGCTGAGTGCATGAAGTCTAGCAACCCATCTCCAGCAATGGCCAGTCTGGGTCAGAAGCAACCAGCAAATCCCAAAAGGTTATCAATTTATCATCTTTAATTAATTTTTGTTTATTTCCACACACATCCAGGGAAGGGTGAAGGGGGGGGCTATTTCTATCTTAATTTTAGACCTTTGAGTATATATATCCAGGGTGGGTGGGATTACATTACTATTTTAATAACATATGGATCTGGAATGGCCAAGT
This sequence comes from Geotrypetes seraphini, assembly GCF_902459505.1. Taxonomy (NCBI): domain Eukaryota; kingdom Metazoa; phylum Chordata; class Amphibia; order Gymnophiona; family Dermophiidae; genus Geotrypetes; species Geotrypetes seraphini. The sequence goes on from NC_047102.1 coordinate 18,267,640, forward strand.
TGTCGTCCCCTCATATCCCGACAAACCATCCCCAACCCCCCGAATAGCAACACCCCCTCATATCCTCAGCAATAATATCCATGATAAATAAAATGCAGACACTTTATTGATGGTAATAATCAGGCCGCAGCTTTGTTTATTGGGACAACCAAGAAGCAATGAACAATTGCTTCACCCCGAGCTACAAGACATTGTAATTACAAAACTCACAATTGTATTCCCCTGACCCTACCATCTCAGCAAGAGCCTAGGATCTCCATGCCCCTATTCTGCACCACAGGCCTCAAGACATATTTTCTCATTTGAACTCACTTCCCCTTAACCGCTCATCCCCTGATGAGCCTAGGGCATGGACCGCCATGCTCCCCTTTTACAGTGTCACCTGACCTGAAGCATCACCACTCAATTGAGCTGACAACCTTGTAGCTCGGGTTACCACCGCCGCAACAACCCTAAACCCCCAAATCATCTGAGTGAACCCTGGCTCCAAAAAGGGGCTGGAAAGTTGCCTCCGAGGGACAGGGATGTGCATTGTTCCTTGGAGGGATGTCACCTATAAACCCCTTTCCATCATTCCCTGCTTCCTCTTGCACAGCCAATCCTTTCCCGGCCTCCCAGCGGGAAACCACCTCCAACCCACTCTTGCCCAACTACCTCCCTCATCCCTTAGCAAACCATCTCAACATGGGCAACTACTTGGGCCATCCAGCCCATTGTTATAGTCGCCCATCGAGACTAGCTCTTATACAAATTGGGACCTGGTCATTTCAGCAGTGTTTTATATGTTACACAAGCAGGAATGATTTACAAGACTTATATACCACTTCACTCTTTTTATAGGGAAAGGTTATTGAAAGAATCTATATATTTGTGTTTTTATTGATTAGTCATTGGGTGGTTGGGTGGGTGGGATAAAATGTTTGCTCATGTATGTCTGTAAGATGAATGTGCTTTTCTTGATTTATTATATGTTTATATACCTGTGTATTGCAGTTGATATTTGGAAAATCAATAAAGAATTTTTTTTAAAAATTATCATCTCATTTAAAGGGATCTCCAAGTCTACCTGGCCAATAGTATAAGGACTCATCTTCTCCTCTTTTGAGCCTTGCTAGGTGGTGGCACCGATTCTATAGCTGAAGTGTACGTTGTGTAGCGTGTCCTCTTGCTTTAGCATTGTTTGTAAGACTAAACCACCTTTCCCTTAATAATCTTTCCACCATTTTATAAACTTCTATCATTTTATTCAGTTCCTCAAATGGAAAAGTGATCTGACTTAAGTTGTTCTAACCCAGTCACTGGAACATCAAAATAGGCTTGATCAACTGTCCTTCATTTTCTTCCCTAAGCATGACTATCCAGGCAGTCCCCGGGTTAAGAATGAGTTATGTTAAGGTTTTTCCTGCTTACCTCTGCTCCCAGCTGACAAAAGGGCCACAGTGTTCCCTCTAAGGTACAGCATGCACAACCACACACTGTTCTTAATGTGGAGATGTGTAGGAGCCTTTGCCACTTGAAACACTGCTCAGTGAAATCAGATGAAGCTGCAACCGTATTCTCAAGTACGAGTCGTGCACTTAAGTTGGGCATCTGTAACTCAGGGACTGCCTATATATAAGAAATGGAATAGCCACCTAGTGGTTATAGTACCAGGCTGATAACTAGGGAGGGCAAGTTTTAATCCCACTGCAGCTCCTTGTGACCTTGGGCAAGTTATTACATAGAAACATGATGGCAGATAAAGGCCAAATGGCCCATCCACAGTAACCATTATCTCTTCCCCTCTCTAAGAGATCCCATGTGCCTATCCCATGCTTTCTTGAATTCAGACACAGTCTCCGTCTCCACCACCTCTTCTGGGAGACTGTTCCATGCATCTACCACCCTTTCTGTAAAAAAGTATTTCCTTAGATTACTCCGGAGCCTATCGCCTCTTAACTTCATCCTATGCCCTCTCATTCCAGAGCTTCCTTTCACATGAAAGAGACTCGACTCATGCGCATTTACATCACGTAGGTATTTAAACATCTCTATCATATCTCCCCTCTCCCACCTTTCCTCCAAAGTATACAGATTGAGATATTTAAGTCTGTCCCCATACGTCTTTATGATGAAGACCACATACCATTTTAGTAGGTTTCCTCTGGACTTTTTATATCTTTTTGAAGGCACGGCCTGCAGAATTGTACACAATATTCTAAATGAAGTCTCACCAGAGTCTTATACAGGGGCATCAATATTTCCTTTTTTATACCGGCCATATCTCTTCCCATGCACCCTAGCATCCTTCTAGCTTTCGCCGTCATCTTTTAAATCTGTTTGGCAACCTTAAGATCATCACATGCAATAACACCCAAGTCCCGCTCTTCTGTCGTGCACTCAAAGTTCTTCACCCCCTAAACTGTACCGTTCCCTCGGGTTTTTGCAGAACCAAATGCATGACTTTGCAATTCCCAGCATTAAATTTTAGCTGCCAAATTGCAGACCATTCTTCAAGCTTCGCCAGGTCTTTCTTCATGTTATTCACACCATGTAATTCTGTACCTGCGGCATGTACTCATACACCCAAGCCAGTCAAATTTTCAGGATAATATTTATTTACTGGGATTTAAGTGTCTAAGATGGTAAACCAGAATATAACTATCTTGAGCTACTCCTAAAAAGATGCGATCTAACTTCAACTAGGTATCTAAAGCAAAAATACTGGGATCCGCTCAAATTTTAAGCAATATCACAAAAACGATGCTTCAAGCAAAGCTGTTTATAAAGTCATTACTTTTTCTTCATGGCCTAGCTTCCAGCAGCTGGGCAGAGTCCAATATCTGGTCTTTAATAATATTTGGGGGGGGGGGGTTCCCCTGCTCAAGCTCTCCATTTCTGTGATGAAATGGCCCCCAGCACAGCTTCCACCCATTAGCTCTAATTTGGAGCATGGCAAATAACTGCAGATCCCAAAAACAAGCCATATCATCAGGTCATGCTGCTTTCAATCAGATTCGAACTGCAAACCAAAAAAAAAAAAAAAAGTGTTGTGGGATTTTTGGGGGGGTTTGTTTTATTCTTCTTCTTTATATCTGCAATAATGAGCATGACTCAGATGCGCATGAAGTCTGTGTAAGCATTCCTGGTTAGCTATCACTTTATGGCACTGGGAGGCAGCCAAGCCAAATAAAAATTGTTTTGAATAAATATTACATTTCTGGAGCATGAACAAGGTTCATCTCTAGCCAGCTTGTCACTAATGGGAATAAGGAAAAAAAAAGGGGGGGGGTTGAAAGAGGGAAGACAAAGTAGATACAAAATCATCCAACAAACTGCCGAAAAGCCGAGCAGGATCTGTTGTTCCAACTTGTGGGTTACTTAATCGTGTGGTTAATTCTTAACAGGTCCTTGCAAGGTCACACACAGACGGTACATACTGCAGAAAGGCTGTCCTTGTATTTCTCATTCATACAGATGCTGCTAAGAGAGCGGGGAGGGGCATGGAATTTCCCCCCTTTATTTCTATTTTTTTAAAACATTTATTTATAACATTATATGGATAAAAGAAAACCAAAAAAGAAACCAACTATAAAACAGAATATTCAGTCAAACAGATACAATAACAACCACCAAGCCAGACCCCCCCCCAAAAAAATATTTTGCTGATGTACCAAGAAAACCCCCCCCCATGCCCCGAGAGGTTTGAGTTCCAACCCATAAATCGACAAACACAAATAAAGCACAGCAAGGAAAGAAAGAAAAAAAAAAAATGCCCAAATCAAAAAAATAAACTTCAAGAAGAGGAGAATTGAGCCTCTTTCCAAGAAATAAGGGTCCCAAATTTTATGAAAAAACACCAGATGGTCAGACTTTAAGGCAGTTAAATTGGTCATCAGAAAAAAAAAAATCCAATTTATGAAGAACTGCCGTCATAGACGGTGGGGAGGGTTTGTTTCATGCTCTAGCTGGCACCAGCCGAGCCGCCACAAAAATACGAGAGGCCAAGTGGTGAGCCAAGGGACGAGCACCAAGCGGACGGACATGCAAAAGGCAGTGCTCTGCCCGCCCCGGGTAATGTGCACCTGAAATCTGTAATACCAAGGCATATACCAGTTTCCAAAAATCAACAATTTTAGGGCAAGCCAACCAAATATGAAACCTATCCCCTTGATCACCACAGTCTCGCCAACAAGTCCCATCACCCAGTCTAAACTAGGCTCGAATACGAGCCGGTGTATACCACCAAAATAGCATTTTGTGTTCATGTTCACATAAAGAACTATCAAGACATACCTTAAGCAAACTAGAAAGACTATGGGTCCATTGCTGATCAGTAAAGTAATTCGAAGATGCCTTTCCCAACGTTGTATATAAATGGAAATTGGATCAGTATGATGTAACAAAGCCAAATAAATTTGGGATACAACCCCCTTGCACTGGCTTCCAGTTATCCATTGGATAACATATAAACTTTGCATACTCACTTTCAAATCTCTTCTTAATAAAACCCCAGCATTTATATATAAATTATTAATTCCATATTCTCCAAATAGAACTTTGAGATCCAATGAACAGAATTTACTAACTATTCCATCTCTTAAGGTTATTAATACAAGACGGCAATTTATTTTTTCGGTTACCGCACCACAGACTTGGAACGCCCTTCCAATTTATTTAAGGGAAGAACAGGATCTGGGAAAATTCAAAAGTAATTTAAAAACATTTCTCTTTAAAGATGCCTTTGGTAACTAACTTAATAATCCATAGGCTAAACTATTTTTATTGTATTATATTATACCTTTTATTTGTCTCACTTTTTGTACTTTTCCCTTTTTGTTCTACTTTTCTATATTGATTTGTATTTCACATCCCCTCTTTCCTTGTGTTATAAGTGTGTTAAGTTAAACTTTAATCTCTAATGTTATTATATATAGTTTTGTATTGTATTGTTTCCTATAAAATGTAATTTTAAACTGTTCATCGCTTAGAAATATGATTAAGCGATTAATCAAAAAAACCATTAAACTTGAAACTTGCTAGCCCCCTTATATAAAGCCTTTTCGAAATGCGTTTCAGCCAACATCAACTCTTCTGCCACATGCCTAGTCAAACAAGTACATAGCTGGGTATAACGAACAGAGGCACTATCTAGGAGACTATATTCCTCCTGTCCTATGGTATATAGCCCACACTTACCCCACCCCAGAAAAGAAGAATTAATCAAAGCCGGCTGAAACTCCAGCAAATAACCCAAACAACTCTGCAAAAAAATATTTTCGATCCGGGAAAATTTGAGATCTAATTGAACCCCAGACACCCAACAGGCTCCGTAATGCCAGAGGAGACCTCTGAGCAATATTTCAGATAGAAGCGGGAGGCAACCAAGGCACTGCCCACAAGGGGGTAGAGGGAATCCAACTCTGTTCCAACCTAACCCATAACTTAGAGGAATGGGTCAACCAATCATAAAAACAACCTCAAATGTGCAGCTTTATAATACGATAAAAAAGTCAGGGGCCGCCATCCCTTCGGCACGCCTGGGATGTTGCAGAGCCAAAGCTCAAACCCTGGGAGGTCGCTTATTCCAGATATAATTATAAACTCGACGTTTAAGTTGGCGAAAAACCGAATCTGGATAAGGAAGGGAGAGAGCCATAAAGAAAAACATTAACTTTGGCAAAAGTATCATTTTCACAGCATTAATTCTACCAGTCCAAGAAATTCCCTGCCCTTCCCATTGATCCAACAGCCAAAATAATTCCTGAGTTTTTGCCGGGAGATTAGGAAAAAAAAAGATCCTCCATCCTCCTAGTGATATTTATCTCCAACTATTTAATACTTTTAACTGCCCAGCGGACGGATAACAAGGCTTAAGGAAATCAATAGTGCTATGAGACAAGGTGTCATTCAATATTTCCGACTTATTAAGATTCACTCTAAACCCCAAAAGATCACCATAAGTTCGTAACACAGTCATAAGGTGAGGCAGAGACTCCTCCGGCCGAGTGACAATAAATAAAACGTCATCCGCAAAGTAACCTTTAAATTAAATCTACCCCGGGAAAGACCCCATATCTCCCCATGATCATGAGGCTCCATTACTATAGCAAATAATAAGGGCGAAAGCGGACAACCCTGTCGTGTCCCTCTATAAAGAGAGAAGACAGTAGAATGGGATTGATTGATTTTCAAAAAAGGCAAAGGTTTCACATAAAGTAAACCAAGTCAAGACAGAAAACGCCCCTCAATACCCATCCGCCTTAAAACCGCAAACAAAAAGGGCCAATACACTCGATCAAACGCCTTTTCGGTGTCGAGAGACAGTAAGAGCATTGGAATATCATTATCACGGGCATATTGAATCGCATGGATGACCCGTCTAATATTGTCAAACGTTTGCCTACTGTAATTTTCCCCCTTTTGAATGTTGCACTATTAAGATTATGTAAACTAATCTACCTGGCTAGTATTTTATGGACTTTCCTCCATGAACACTTGAAATGACCAATGACGAACAAAAAACGCTTTTAAGGCGCGACTTCCCCTCCCTCTTTCCTTCCCTTCCTTTTATTAATTTTATTTTTTTACTTTGATGTATTTTTTTATAGCGTTAACCCCAGTACCTCACGCACCAAGTCTGTCTATGTCTCATCAGTCACTTATATAATATTTAGTAAATGACCCCTTTTCTTTTAAAAATGTACCTTCAATATTTTACTATTGTAAACCAACCAGATACATAGAATAAACTTGGAAACTCTCTTTCTGACCCATATATGTGTGTGTTCACATGTGTACAGCTTAGAGCAGGAGTGTCAAAGTCCCTCCTCGAGGGCCACAATCCAGTCGGGTTTTCAGGATTTCCCCAATGAATATGCACGAGATCTATTAGCATACAATGAAAGCAGTGCATGCAAATAGAGCTCATGCATATTCATTGGGAAAATCCTGAAGACCCAACTGGATTGCGGCCCTCGAGGAGGGACTTTGACACCCCTGGCTTAGAGGGAACACTGGCGGGCATTCTCTTGCCGTGTCACTAGCCTAGCCTAGAACAGCCTTACTGGGTCAGACCAATGGTATCCCGTCTTCATGGTGGCCAGTACAGATCACAAAAACCCAGACCTTGATGCACACCTAACCAGTCAGGTATTCCCGATATCCACAATGAATAAACACAAGATAAATTTGCATGCATCACTGCCTCCATTGTAGACAAATCTCTCTCACACATATTCAGTGTGGATAGCCTGAAAACCTGACTGGCTGGCTGTATCTCTAGGCCTGGGTTGAGAGCCCCTGGGCTAATGCAACTGCTATAATCAAGAGTTTTGAGTTGGTCCAGTCCAGTTTTCTAACCTTTTGATAGTAATTAAACAGTGGCACAGGCAGGGCAAGAGGAGCCCCCCCCCATGCATGGCCCCTTCCCATTCCCTGTACCTTTTTAACTTCTCCAGCATAAGCAGCATGCCTATGTCCGTGTCGGCTCATCCTCTGACATCACTTCTTATGTGCGGGTCCCGTAAGTGACATCATAGAGTGCGCCGATGCCGACACGGGTTGCAACTCTGCACCGGGGAAGTAAAAAATATATGGGGGGAAGGCAAGGAGAGGAGCAGAGGAAGGAGCAGAGAGGAGGGATGCCGCCCCCCCTCAGCAAGACCACGCCTGGGCGGACCACCCCTCCCACCCCCCCTCCTTACTACACCACTGTAACTAAAAGATCATGGGAGCTGGAATGTATTGGGAGGGCCACTGAAAAGCCAGACTTGGATCATAACCTCCTGTTGATGCCACATGAATGATAAGGGCTGGGTATCGTTTATTCAGAGCATGTAACCACACAAGCCAAAACGAGCTTTACCAACATCCCCAAGTGAGACCTTCTGTAAGCAGGAATTTCACTTAATGCTCATTTTTCATGAACAGAAATTTGGAAATACTGTCATGGTTTTTTGCACACCAAAGTAATAATGTTCCAGTGTTTATAGAAGTCAATTACTTTGACCCATAATCTTGGAGCTTTGGGAAACTTTAAAAAGAACAAGAAATCAAGATGAATTGAAGCTCTGGTTTAAAAAAAAACCAAAACAAAAAACACAACTTCAGTGGGGCTCCCAGACCAACACAAACCAGAAATGCTCAATTTATTAAAGAACATTCTGACTCTGTATAAATATCTGAAAGGTTCAGATATCAAGAGAGTACAAATAGATGTTACAGGTTATGACAAGTTAGTGTTAGAAAAATAAGAAAAACAAATCTGTTGAACTGAAGTAAAAATTAAAATACAGCAACTAAATTGAGAGGTCGGTGCCTGTAGCATGACCTTGAGCTTACTGATAAACAGACAGTGTCAGCCTTGGGGGGGAGAGGAGAAGCAGGAAATAATGCCAGTCAGCATGCATCACCATTAAGGGAGCCGATGATTCATTAATTTCTATTACATCAAGGGTCTTAGGCCTTTGTATACCTTACAGAACTGTTTCCCCCTCCCCTCTTACAGCTAGCATATCCTTCCTCTCTGTATCTCCTTACAGCCAGCCTCTTCTTTCGCCAACTCTCCCTGCCACCCACCCGCACCTTTCTCCTCTCTCTTTACCCCCCTTGCAGTCAGCGTTTCTAATATCTCTAAACTCCGTATCCCCTCCTCCTGACAATGCTGGTACGTCTACTGATGCTAAATAGTAAAAGGCACCAGAAACCATCAAGTCAAGCAGAGTGGCTGGTTTATTTATTTCTGCAAGGTATCACTGGGATGTGCAGCTGCACATGTAATATGAATCAACCCTAATGGGCAGCTGGTGTGGAAGTAACCTTATACAAGGGCGTCTAGACTAAGAGCACATAGGAGTCAACCTATTTTTGTTTTATAAAAGGTAATATATGTGCCTATAATCCTTTATTAAAAAATTATATCCACTGAAAGTAGGTCCAGCTGCTCCAATGCAAGTAATTATGTGTATCTGTGTACTGGAAAGACTAGACACACGTGCAACATAGTTTCTAAAACACATCATTAACTAGGCTATAAAATTAAATAATACTTAAGTGCCGATCCTGCCTCTGCTCTGCATATTTTCCAAAATCTGGGAACATGTATTTATCGAGTAAATTTAGCCACTGTCCTCTGGATTTTACATAGGTTGCCCAGATTTGGGCATGGATCCCAGATGCATGTGCAAACTAATTAGTTAACGAGCTGTTAATCAATAATTAGTGTTAATTGGCACTCGTGGAATTGCACGCAAATCTGCCCTGCGCCCTATTCTCTAACATGCACACCTAAATTTTATGCTCAACATATAATGTATACTCGATTATGATCTTTACCCTCCCACCCATGATTCCAATGTGGTAATAGGTCAATTTAGATCAGACGACTAGCCCTTTAAACTGATGTCAATAAACCGCTGCCACCATTTCTGACTAAAAGGATATGCAGTTGAGAAGACGAGCAGCTTAGAAAGAGAAGAGATACTTATTTAGATAATAAGTTTGGTCTAGAACTATGAGCTGATTTTATTTTAAGTCTTGTTTCCATCTCCTTTACAGGGGATGATTCCTTGAAAAAGCCTGATGGTGAAACATGTCGGTAGGAGTCCCCACCGACAAAGCTAAGTGTTTAAAGTGAATTTTAGCATAATAAGGAAGTTTTAAAGCTCTTATATGAAGGTGGAATAAATGAGAGAGTTCTGCCAGTAGAATATAAGCGTCTTAAGCCCGATGAAGAAGGGTAGTGCACATATACTCAGTGATACAGTTGTTCCTGGGCTGCACTGCAGAAGTCTATTTGGTATTTAAAAGACAATTTTGCATCCAATATATACTGGATAGATTTGTAAGTTTCAATACACCTACATTTTATGGCATGCAACTCAAGAGGGGGGCGTGGCCTTGAGAGAGGCAAGGGCAGGTCAAGGGCATTCTCAGAATCTAGGCATGAAGTTATTGCATGGAGGGTCATTTATGGACCCAACTGCTAGAAGTGTGTGCTAGCATTTATCCAGGTTTCAGCAGAAATAAATGCTTGTGCCTACACTTAGGTGCCATTATGATCCGTGCTAAGCTAGTATTCAATAGAAGACACTCCATACAGAGCACTCTTTGCAGAATTAGTGTTGATTTTGAGCATCATTTACTAAGTTCGCCCATGTGTCTACCTTGCATGCACATAGACCGCCAGGGCATTTTTATAAGAGCTCACTAGACAGCATAAGATACTGTTTCTATGTAGTATATGTTCCTTATAATATTATCCCCTAACAGAGCAAACCATCTACTGAGCCGTACAAACGAAAGAAAAAAGTACATTTGGAATAAAAGACCCAAATTATTTATTTATTTTTGGTATTTATATAGTTTCAAGTTTGTTTATTTTTGATATACCTTCTATCAAAACAAATGTCTAAATGGTGTACAATATTAAAAAAAATTGTAGAAAACTGTTAAAATGGGTAAATAAAAACAATATTTTGTCATATATTAGAATACTATACAAATTCATATTAACGTACATGAAACAAAAGGGAAGTTGGGAAAGGAGAAGTTGTTTAAAATACATCGAAGTAAAATTAATAAAAAAAAGGGGAGTGGCAAGACATTAGGGAAGGGATTCGCTTCAGAAGAAGCGTTTTGATGTTTCAGAGCTTCACAGAAATTAGAAGTTTGAGAAGCGGACGCTGGTACTAAAGAAGAAAGGCATCTTTAAAGAGAAAAGTTTTGAGCTTGGTTTTAAATTTTCCAAGCGAGTTCTCTAATCGAACATCTAATGGGAAGGCATTCCACAAAGAAGGGGCAATAACTGAAAAAATGGATTTATGAGTAGTATCGTAAAACAGTTTGCGTATTGACGGTATGGAAAGTAGATTTTGATTATTAGATCGGAGAGTCCTGGATGATGAGTGTGGGATCAAAAGTTTATTTATAAATGCTGGTTGGGTCTGTTTCTCTTGTGATTTGTTCATCCAATAAAAATATATTTTAAAAAAATAAATAAATAAATAAATGCTGGTTGGTTAGAGTTTTTTGTTTTAAAGGTGAGGAGCATTTTATAAGTGAGACGATGAGTGATAGATAGCCCATGTGCTTTACGGAGGAGAGGAGTGACGTGATCAAATTTTTTTGCATGACAGATTAATTTGACAGCAGTGTTGTAGATGGCGGAGTTCTTTCTGGGTTATACCTTGATAAAGAGCATTGCAGTAATCAATGGTTGAAATTACAAGAGAGTGAATTAGAATATTGAGAGGGGGGATCAAGAAAAGAAGAAATAGAGCAGATGAGCCTAAGCTTATGAAAACATTTCTGCATAACTGCACTAATTTGTTGGTGAAAGGTGAGGTCCTTGTCTAGAATGACTCCAAGAAGTTTGACTTTACTACCCGTTTGAACTGAGGAGGAATCGATACAGATAGGTAGACATAAGTGTTCATCTGGAGAGCGAGAAAAGGAAAGTAGTTTTTAAGGATGTTCAGTGAAAGTTTGTTATGCCAAAGCCAGAAGCTGATTTTATTGAGTTTTTGATCGATTTCTGTTATTTCATCAGGTGATGTGGGATTTAAGGGGTGGAGAAGTTGGATATCATCAGCATATGTAAATACAGTGAAACCTATAGATTGGGCCAAAGTAAGCAATGGTGTCAAAAATATATTAAAAAGAAGGGGAGAAAGAATTGAGTCTTGGGGGACTCTATAGCTTTGGTAAATGGTGGAAGAGAGAGTCATTGAAACTGACTTTATAGTTTTGAACCTGAAAACATACTATTCATAGCCTAACTCACTGGTTCCCAACCCTATCCTGGAGGACCATTAGGCCAGTCGGGTTTTTGGGATAGCTCTAATGAATATGCATGGAGCAGATTTGCATGCCTGTCACCTCCATTATATGCAAATCTCTCTCATGCACATTCATCGGGGCTATCCCAAAAACCCAACAGGCCTAGTGGTCCGCCAGGACAGGGTTGGGAACCACTGGCCTAAGTGGTTTACATTCAGGTACTCAAGCATTTTCCCCTCTCTGTCCTGGAGGGCTCACACTCTACCTAATGTATTTGGGACAATGGGGGATTAAGTGAGTTGCCCATGGTCACAAGGAGCAGCATGGGATTTGAACCCACAACCTCAGGATGCCGAGGCTGTCCTTGAAAACTTCTCTGACAGCCTCATATTTCCAAAGTACAGTGCAATGTGTGCCCTACAGCTGAATAAATTATTTTCTTTCCCTAATATACTAAAGAATGTACTCTATCGAAAGCACTGATTTAAATAGGGTTTTTAGTTGTATGGGAACTTCTGCTAGCTTACTCTAGGTACAGATCAGCCAGCAATTTAACTGGGGGGAGGGAGGGGAAATAAGCATATCATTAAGAAAAAGCAGGCCGTCAAAAATGTAATGCTTGCATTTTATTCCACATTTTATCTGTAATTTCTCTTAGAACTAAGGCCTTCCATAAAAGACACCACCAGTGAAACAGCACAAGCCTGCCACCTAGTGCTCAAAGAAGCATGTGGCATTTTGTGTTGTAGGTGCTTTCACTACTACCGGGTAACCCACATCCAGAGCGCACCAGGATTCCTGGGCAGGGTTCTGTAATAATTCCTTCATAATAGTAGCTTACCAGAGTCCATTCAAGATCCTGTCCTGGAGTTCTGGCTTCCATTACCGTAGCTTATTTCTTTCAGATTGCTTCTGGTCTCTAGTACCTGGGTCCATCACACTTTCGGCTATGAAATAGCAACAGGAGAAAATATGTACAGGAGTCATATTCTTAGGCCACAAAGCACCAGCTCCTGCCTCCCATCCTTTTGCCCATGTAACAAACAGAGAGAAAGATACAAACTTGCCAGGGGTCATTCTTCTAATACCTTCTTTAGAAATACTTTAACGTTACATCGTATTCAACTTCAGCTGGGGATAGGCATAGAGTAAAACCTTGGTTTGCCAGCATAATTCGTTCCGGAAGCATGCTCGTAATCCAAAGCATTCGTATAGCAAAGCGAATTTTCACCATGGGAAATAATGGAAACGATTCGTTCCACAACCCAAAAATTTTACTACAAAATACTGTATGTTGTGAGCGCTTGAGCTATGGGTAAATTGGGCACGACGCTTCTATTACGTTCAGCCATGCTCGGCGTAAGATGCACGCATGTCATGCATGCTTGAACTATAGGGTAAATTGGGTGTGACACTTATTACGTTCGGCCGTGCTCAGCGCAAGATGGGCACGCTTCAGCTATGGGCTCTGATGACGTGACGCGCGATGTGTGCTCGTACTGCAAGACAACGCTCGTTTATAGAGTTAAAATATAATAAAATGTTTTGCTCGTCTTGCAAAACACTCGCAAACCACGCTACTCGCTATCCAATGTACAGTTCACTCAGAACACAACACTCTGCTCTCTGTCCCTCATATCAGGCAAGCAGTCCTCTCTATGGGCACTGACTTCCTGGAACAAACCACCCAAAATGCCAGTTCTCTCTGTATTCTGACAATAGATTTGAGAACTTTTCTTTTCCAACTTATCTTCTCGGACATCTAATTCTGTAACTGGGTGCCACAATTTGGGCGAAGCAATGGAAGTACAAGGACATTTCAGTCATCATCAAACAAAGATGGATCGCTGCCATTGTGCTCCCAATTGCGACAAATGGCTGCGAGACACGGACACTCACGAAAGCAGATAGAAGAAAAATCGACGCCTTCAAGCTGTGGTGCTGGAGAAGACTTCTACGAATCCCTTGGATAGCTAGGATCATCAACAAAGATGTCCTTGATCATAGAAAACCCAGAGTTGGCCCTGGAAGGCAAGATGACCAGACAGAAACTGACCTAGTTTGGAGATGTGATGAGGGTGAATTCACTAGAAAAGGAAGTGCTACTCAGAATGGTCAGTGGTAAAAGGAAGTAGGGGAGACCATAGGCCCGTTGGCTGGATACCTTCAAGAATGACACGGGAATGAACACCAAGCAATTGAAAGAAGCCATGGAAAACAGAGAAGCATGACGAAGACTGGCCTAGAGTATCCGAGGGTCGGACACGACTGAATGGACAGTAATAGTAGCAATGCTGAGCACAAATTTTATAACAGCCTCTGTGTACCCAGATTCCATTACCAGTGTAGGTGGGCATTAGCATGCCTAAATTAATTCCATGGCTATGGCAGCAGGGGCATAGCCACAGTGTGGGTCTGGCCCACCTAGTATGGGCCCAGGTTCATCCACCTAGCAGCCACAGTTCACAAAAAGCGGTTTGCTCATGCTACCCAGCGGCTGACCCGGAGCCTTCCCTCCGACACGTCTGCATTTTGCTTCAGAGGGAAGACTTCCAGGTCAGCCACTGCCGGCAACCTGAAAAGCAACAAATACTGCATGGGGGGGGGGGGAGTAGAAAAAGAGTCTGCTGCACCCCCACCTTCTTCTCGTGTTCAGAGCCACGTCACAAGGGCATCTGCGCATGCACAGATGTGATGCAATGATGTCACATGCACGTTACCGCATTGAATACGCACATGGCCTCCCAACGCAGTCTTCCCAAGCTGGAAGCCTTTCAAAACCCAGAAAAAGTGCCCAGGTTTTGAAAAGTCACCCAGACAGTCCTCTTAAAAAAATAAAAGGACATATCCTGATAAATCTGGATATCTGGTAACCCTAACCTGAAGGAACCCTAACCTGAAAACCTGAAGGAACTAACCTGAAGGAACCCTAACCTGAAGGAACCCTAACCTGAAAACCTGAAGGAACTAACCTGAAGGAACCCTAACCTGAAAACCTGAAGGAACTAACCTGCAGGAATCCTAACCTGAAGGAACCCTAACCTGAAAACCTGAAGGAACCCTAACCTGAAGGAACCCTAACCTGAAGGAACCCTAACCTGAAAACCTGAAGAAACTAACCTGCAGGAATCCTAACCTGAAGGAACCCTAACCTGAAAACCTGAAGGAACTAACCTGCAGGAATCCTAACCTGAAGGAACCCTAACGTGAAAACCTGAAGGAACCCTAACCTGAAGGAACCCTAACCTGAAGGAACCCTAACCTGAAAACCTGAAGAAACTAACCTGCAGGAATCCTAACCTGAAGGAACCCTAACCTGAAAACCTGAAGGAACTAACCTGCAGGAATCCTAACCTGAAGGAACCCTAACCTGAAAACCTGAAGGAACCCTAACCTGAAGGAACCCTAACCTGAAGGAACCCTAACCTGAAAACCTGAAGGAACTAACCTGCAGGAATCCTAACCTGAAGGAACCCTAACCTGAAAACCTGAAGGAACCCTAACCTGAAGGAACCCTAACCTGAAGGAACCCTAACCTGAAAACCTGAAGAAACTAACCTGAAGGAACCCTAACCTGAAAACCTGAAGGAACTTAGGGAAGATCTGGTGGCTCTGCTGGCTGACCTTTTCAATGATTCTCTAGTCAGGAGTGGTCCTGGAGCACTGGAGAAGGGCAGATGTGGTCCCTCTCCACAAATTGGAAGTAATAGGGAACTAAAGGATGTTAAGTCTGCGATAAGTAAATGAATGGCAATGCTTTTAAAAAAAAAAGAGAATAATGATGTTTCTGGAATCCTGGCACCAAAGCAACATGGATTCACTAGAGGCAGGTCTTCTCAGACAAATCTGATCAATTTCTTTGACTGGGTGACAAGAGAATTGGATAGAGGGAGAGCGCTAGATGTGATGCATTTAGATTTTAGCAAAGCGTTTGACAGACTGGGTCAGGAGCTGGTCAAATGGAAGGTGACAGAGGGTAGTAGTCAATGAAGATCGTTCTGAGGAAAGGGATTTTACCAGTGATGTGCCTCAAGGTTCAGTTCTTGGGCTTGTTCTTTGTAAAATTTTGTAAGTAATATTACTGAAGGCCTGTTTGGTAAGATATGCCTCTTTGCAAATCTTCAGGGGAGAAGGCACTCCTGATGGTATGGATAACTTGAGGAAGGACCTAGTGTGGCTTAAGGAATGGTCTGAAATTTGGCAGCTAAGATTTAATGCTAAGAAATGCAAGGTCAGGTATTTGGGCTTCAAGAACCCAAGAGAATGGTACAGTTTAGGGAATGAAGAACTTTTTGTGCATGAAAGAGGAGTGGGACTTGGGTATGGTAAAAGGTGATGATCTTAAGGTGGCCAAACAGGTTGAAAAGGTGACAGCAAAAGCTAGAATGCATAGGAACAGTTTTATACAGAGTTATTGATGCCCCTGTATAAGACTCTGGTGAGAGCTCATT